>NW_028142688.1:0-38572 GCF_055691185.1 Crinia signifera
AGCGGTGTTGTTCTAGAGATGACGAGAAAATCAGGATATCATCCAGGTACACTACGACAAAGACTCCCAAGAACTCCCTAAGCACGTCATTAATAAAATCCTGGAACACGGCAGGTGCATTAGCGAGACCAAACGGCATTACCAGATACTCATAATGCCCAGTATGCGTATTAAAGGCCGTCTTCCATTCATCACCCGCTTTTATGCGAATTAAATTGTACGCCCCCCTCAAATCGATTTTAGAAAAAATAGATGCCTTACGTAGCTGATCGAAGAGGACCGAGATCAGAGGAAGAGGATATGAGTTTTTAACAGTGATGGCATTGAGTTGTCTGAAATCGATGCAAGGGCGGAGGGAGCCGTCCTTTTTCCCTACGAAAAAGAACCCTGCCCCGACGGGTGACTTAGAAGGCCTAATGAACCCTTTTTTTAGATTTTCCACAATGTACTCCTCCATCGCCTTCTCCTCGGGAAGAGACAAGGAGTACAATCGCCCCTTGGGTAATTTCGCATCAGGAATGAGATTTATGGCGCAATCATAGGGTCGATGGGGAGGCAAGACATCCGCCTCCTTCTTGGAAAAGACATCATAAAAGGAAACGTATGATTCAGGTAACCCTGGAATAGAAGGAGTCACCATACGGACTGGAAGAACCAGACAATTCGAGATACAGTGCTCCCCCCAACTTAACAGTTCCCCTGACAACCAATCAAAACGTGGGTTGTGCAATTTAAGCCAGGGTAACCCCAACACTATGGGTGTAACAGGACTACGAAAAACAAAAAAAGACAATAGTTCGGAATGGGTAACCCCCACTTGAACCGGTAAAGGGACGGTGCGATGGGTAATGACTCCCCAGGGCAGACGGTTGCCATCAAGGCCGTAAACGGAAATCTCCGGGGACACAAGAATGAGAGAAATTCCCTGCTCCTGAGCTATTTGTGAGTCAATGAAATTACCTGCCGCCCCGCTATCGATGAACGCCTGTCCCTCCCACCTATGTACCCCTGATGAAATACATATGGGAATTAAAAGTGCATTATTGGGAGAAATAAGAGATAGGCCTGACAAGATGTCTCCCTGCATCCTCAGGCCTTGGCATTTCCCGGGCGCTCGGGACAGGAATTTACCAAGTGTCCCCGGACTCCGCAGTACAGACAGAGCCCCTGGGATCGGCGTCTCGCCCTCTCCTGTGGAGACAGGCGAGTCACACCCAACTGCATAGGCTCCCCAAGATCGACTGAAGAATCTTCGGGGACACTGGGCAACGGCGCAAAACCTGCACCTCGTTCGGAACGTCTCTCACGGAGCCGGCGATCCACCCTGATGACCAGCTGCATGAGATCGTCCAAAGAAGTTGGAGAGGGATATTGGACCAAGGAATCTTTAATCTGATCGGACAGCCCAATTCTAAATTGGGAGCGTAGGGCTGGATCATTCCACCCCGAATCATTGGCGTATCGCCTGAATTCAGAGCAATATTCCTCTGCCGCTCTGCGACCCTGTCTAAGGGACCAGAGATGAGCCTCAGCTGCAGCTGCCTTGTCTGGGTCATCATATAGAATCCCCATAGCCTGGAAGAAGGCGTCCACAGAACGAAAGGCCGGGCTGTCTGCCTTCAGACCAAAAGCCCACGTCTGTGGATCCCCCTGGAGTAGTGATATCACCAATCCTACTCTCTGTAACTCGGACCCAGAGGAGAGAGGACGTAGCCGAAAATAGAGTTTACAGCTCTCTCTAAAATTAAAAAACTGATGCCGGTCACCAGAGAACCGGTCGGGGAGATTCATCTTAGGTTCTTTAACCGACATAGCCATAGCTGGAGCTGCTCTACGAACCTCTTCCTGAGACTCCACCCTAAGGGTGAGATCTTGCAATTGCTGTGTGAGATGGTGGATCTGGTCGGAAAAAACCTGGGCCGAAACCCCCGCATTAGGGTCCATGTCGATAGGAAGACACACAACCACAATACAGAGCTATGGTTGTGTTATTTCTCTTTTTGGCCGGTTATAATGTTAGGGTCCGGGGACTCCCTTGCCACCCCTACCTCCGTTGCCTCAAACCGGAGTTGGCGGTCGTGTGTAGAGGGCTAGGCTTCACCAATAATAGCCGCGTTCGTGAGAGCCCGTTAGTCAGGCTCCCACCTCGATGCCACCTGGTCTTACGTAGGGACAACACGGCCGCCAAGGCTAGTGGAGAGCAAGGGTAAAACTGTCTAAACCCACGGAAGGCAAGGAGGCCCCGGATACCCACGGGGTAGCCACGCAAGGAACAAGACAGATCCAAGGGGTATATCAGGCGTAACAATACGTGAAGGTGGAATATAATAATACAAGATACAAGCAACAATGCTGACAAGATGGACTATAATAATACAAAGATACAAGCAATAATGCTGACAAGATGGAATATAATAATACAAGATACAAGCAACAATGCTGACAAGATGGAATATAATAATACAAGATACGAGCAACAATGCTGACAAGATGGAATATAATAATACAAGAACTTATCCGAATAACAGCAGGGATCACGGCACGGGGCACTGTAACGAAGCTGCTGGAACCAGGAACACTAAGGCTGCGGGGCACACCAAAGCTATAACCGGCGTCTGTTCCCAGCAGACGCCGGCTATTTATTCAAAAAGTGCCGCCCAGGGTCGTGCTGACGTCAGACACGCTGACGCCGCACGCTAGCCGGATGTTCGGGTAGGTCGCCTAGCAACCTCCCGACGCCGGCCGCACGAAGGAGGAAGCTCGGGACGTTGCTAGGCAACGCCCGACGCTTCCCTGCACGACGATGGCGGCGCCCGCTCCGTACGGCGGCTCTGGCGCTGCCTGCTATGGCGATGCGCTTGGAGTCGCCTGAAGCCTGGAGCGGCGCCTGCCACAGCCCCTTACAATATGTATATATATTTACTATAGAAGTAAACAGATAGATTGATAGATTTATCTACTGGGATTGCGCTGCCTAAAAAACATATGTGGGTCCAAGGTTTCCCCCCTTCCTGTTGGCCAAACTGCACTATTGTACAGGAGAGATGATAGATCGATCTATCTCTATCTATTTAACTGTCTATAAAAATCACTATCTATTGGTAGTGCAATGAATGAAAAAATTCTGGGTCCCAGGGATTCCTCCCTCACTCCCAGTCCGTTACCGCAATTTGACGCTCTTTTTGAAGCTGATTCACAGCACAAGCTCTACATTAACAAATGGCAATGTAGAAAAATAGAAGAGTACCTAACAAGAAGACCTATTTTTGAAGTGCAAATACATACCAAGAAGAGATTATCAGTAATTAAAATTCATTAATTACCTGATTTAAGACTCCTCTAGCTGTGCTTTATCTTTGATTGTTGACTTGATGACAAATCTGCAGTCCAGGTAACCTGAGAGTAGTCTGCTTTTATGGCCTCATCATCTGTTTTATGGAGAATACGCACCTAAGAATGGAAAAAGGCATGATAATTTGTTCTCGGTATACATTTACACTTAAGCCCTGTATACACAAGGTGACTAGGGGCATCGCCGATATAGTTGAGGATATATATATATGCATATATATATATATATATATATATATATATATATTTACTATAGAAGTAAACAGATAGATTGATAGATTTATCTACTGGGATTGCGCTGCCTAAAAAACATATGTGGGTCCAAGGTTTCCCCCCTTCCTGTTGGCCAAACTGCACTATTGTACAGGAGAGATGATAGATCGATCTATCTCTATCTATTTAACTGTCTATAAAAATCACTATCTATTGGTAGTGCAATGAATGAAAAAATTCTGGGTCCCAGGGATTCCTCCCTCACTCCCAGTCCGTTACCGCAATTTGACGCTCTTTTTGAAGCTGATTCAAAGCACAAGCTCTACATTAACAAATGGCAATGTAGAAAAATAGAAGAGTACCTAACAAGAAGACCTATTTTTGAAGTGCAAATACATACCAAGAAGAGATTATCAGTAATTAAAATTCATTAATTACCTGATTTAAGACTCCTCTAGCTGTGCTTCATCTTTGATTGTTGACTTGATGACAAATCTGCAGTCCAGGTAACCTGAGAGTAGTCTGCTTTTATGGCCTCATCATCTGTTTTATGGAGAATACGCACCTAAGAATGAAAAAAGGCATGATAATTTGTTCTCGGTATACATTTACACTTAAGCCCTGTATACACAAGGTGACTAGGGGCATCGCCGATATAGTTGAGGATATATATATGCATATATATATATTGACTTGATGACAAATCTGCAGTCCAGGTAACCTGAGAGTAGTCTGCTTTTAAGGCCTCATCATCTGTTTTATGGAGAATACGCACCTAAGAATGGAAAAAGGCATGATAATATGTTCTCGGTATACATTTACACTTAAGCCCTGTATACACAAGGTGACTAGGGGCATCGCCGATATAGTTGAGGATATATATATGCATATATATATATATATATATATATATATATATTTACTATAGAAGTAAACAGATAGATTGATAGATTTATCTACTGGGATTGCGCTGCCTAAAAAACATATGTGGGTCCAAGGTTTCCCCCCTTCCTGGCCAAACTGCACTATTGTACAGGAGAGATGGATAGATCGATCTATCTCTATCTATTTAACTGTCTATAAAAATCACTATCTATTGGTAGTGCAATGAATGAAAAAATTCTGGGTCCCAGGAAATCCTCCCTCACTCCCAGTCCGTTACCGCAATTTGACGCTCTTTTTGAAGCTGATTCACAGCACAAGCTCTACATTAACAAATGGCAATGTAGAAAAATAGAAGAGTACCTAACAAGAAGACCTATTTTTGAAGTGCAAATACATACCAAGAAGAGATTATCAGTAATTAAAATTCATTAATTACCTGATTTAAGACTCCTCTAGCTGTGCTTCATCTTTGATTGTTGACTTGATGACAAATCTGCAGTCCAGGTAACCTGAGAGTAGTCTGCTTTTATGGCCTCATCATCTGTTTTATGGAGAATACGCACCTAAGAATGGAAAAAGGCATGATAATATGTTTTCGGTATACATTTACACTTAAGCCCTGTATACACAAGGTGACTAGGGGCATCGCCGATATAGTTGAGGATATATATATGCATATATATATATATATATATTTACTATAGAAGTAAACAGATAGATTGATAGATTTATCTACTGGGAATGCGCTGCCTAAAAAACATATGTGGGTCCAAGGTTTCCCCCCTTCCTGTTGGCTAAACTGCACTATTGTACAGGAGAGATGGATAGATCGATCTATCTCTATCTATTTAACTGTCTATAAAAATCACTATCTATTGGTAGTGCAATGAATGAAAAAATTCTGGGTCCCAGGGATTCCTCCCTCACTCCCAGTCCATTACCGCAATTTGACGCTCTTTTTGAAGCTGATTCACAGCACAAGCTCTACATTAACAAATGGCAATGTAGAAAAATAGAAGAGTACCGAACAAGAAGACCTATTTTTGAAGTGCAAATACATACCAAGAAGAGATTATCAGTAATTAAAATTCATTAATTACCTGATTTAAGACTCCTCTAGCTGTGCTTCATCTTTGATTGTTTACTTGATGACAAATCTGCAGTCCAGGTAACCTGAGAGTAGTCTGCTTTTATGGCCTCATCATCTGTTTTATGGAGAATACGCACCTAAGAATGGAAAAAGGCATGATAATATGTTCTCGGTATACATTTACACTTAAGCCCCGTATAAACAAGGTGACTAGGGGCATCGCCGATATAGTTGAGGATATATATATGCATATATATATATTTACTATAGAAGTAAACAGATAGATTGATAGATTTATCTACTGGGATTGCGCAGCCTAAAAAACATATGTGGGTCCAAGGTTTCCCCCCTTCCTGTTGGCCAAACTGCACTATTGTACAGGGAGAGATGGATAGATCGATATATCTCTATCTATTTAACTGTCTATAAAAATCACTATCTATTGGTAGTGCAATGAATGAAAAAATTCTGGGTCCCAGGGATTCCTCCCTCACTCCCAGTCCGTTACCGCAATTTGACGCTCTTTTTGAAGCTGATTCACAGCACAAGCTCTACATTAACAAATGGCAATGTAGAAAAATAGAAGAGTACCTAACAAGAAGACCTATTTTTGAAGTGCAAATACATACCAAGAAGAGATTATCAGTAATTAAAATTCATTAATTACCTGATTTAAGACTCCTCTAGCTGTGCTTTATCTTTGATTGTTGACTTGATGACAAATCTGCAGTCCAGGTAACCTGAGAGTAGTCTGCTTTTATGGCCTCATCATCTGTTTTATGGAGAATACGCACCTAAGAATGGAAAAAGGCATGATAATATGTTCTCGGTATACATTTACACTTAAGCCCTGTATACACAAGGTGACTAGGGGCATCGCCGATATAGTTGAGGATATATATATGCATATATATATATATATATATTTACTATAGAAGTAAACAGATAGATTGATAGATTTATCTACTGGGATTGCGTTGCCTAAAAAACATATGTGGGTCCAAGGTTTCCCCCCTTCCTGTTGGCCAAACTGCACTATTGTACAGGAGAGATGGATAGATCGATCTATCTCTATCTATTTAACTGTCTATAAAAATCACTATCTATTGGTAGTGCAATGAATGAAAAAATTCTGGGTCCCAGGGATTCCTCCCTCACTCCCAGTCCGTTACCGCAATTTGACGCTCTTTTTGAAGCTGATTCACAGCACAAGCTCTACATTAACAAATGGCAATGTAGAAAAATAGAAGAGTACCTAACAAGAAGACCTATTTTTGAAGTGCAAATACATACCAAGAAGAGATTATCAGTAATTAAAATTCATTAATTACCTGATTTAAGACTCCTCTAGCTGTGCTTTATCTTTGATTGTTGACTTGATGACAAATCTGCAGTCCAGGTAACCTGAGAGTAGTCTGCTTTTATGGCCTCATCATCTGTTTTATGGAGAATACGCACCTAAGAATGGAAAAAGGCATGATAATTTGTTCTCGGTATACATTTACACTTAAGCCCTGTATACACAAGGTGACTAGGGGCATCGCCGATATAGTTGAGGATATATATATATGCATATATATATATATATATATTTACTATAGAAGTAAACAGATAGATTGATAGATTTATCTACTGGGATTGCGTTGCCTAAAAAACATATGTGGGTCCAAGGTTTCCCCCCTTCCTGTTGGCCAAACTGCACTATTGTACAGGAGAGATGGATAGATCGATCTATCTCTATCTATTTAACTGTCTATAAAAATCACTATCTATTGGTAGTGCAATGAATGAAAAAATTCTGGGTCCCAGGGATTCCTCCCTCACTCCCAGTCCGTTACCGCAATTTGACGCTCTTTTTGAAGCTGATTCACAGCACAAGCTCTACATTAACAAATGGCAATGTAGAAAAATAGAAGAGTACCTAACAAGAAGACCTATTTTTGAAGTGCAAATACATACCAAGAAGAGATTATCAGTAATTAAAATTCATTAATTACCTGATTTAAGACTCCTCTAGCTGTGCTTTATCTTTGATTGTTGACTTGATGACAAATCTGCAGTCCAGGTAACCTGAGAGTAGTCTGCTTTTATGGCCTCATCATCTGTTTTATGGAGAATACGCACCTAAGAATGGAAAAAGGCATGATAATTTGTTCTCGGTATACATTTACACTTAAGCCCTGTATACACAAGGTGACTAGGGGCATCGCCGATATAGTTGAGGATATATATATATGCATATATATATATATATTTACTATAGAAGTAAACAGATAGATTGATAGATTTATCTACTGGGATTGCGCTGCCTAAAAAACATATGTGGGTCCAAGGTTTCCCCCCTTCCTGTTGGCCAAACTGCACTATTGTACAGGAGAGATGATAGATCGATCTATCTCTATCTATTTAACTGTCTATAAAAATCACTATCTATTGGTAGTGTAATGAATGAAAAAAATTCTGGGTCCCAGGGATTCCTCCCTCACTCCCAGTCCGTTACCGCAATTTGACGCTCTTTTTGAAGCTGATTCACAGCACAAGCTCTACATTAACAAATGGCAATGTAGAAAAATAGAAGAGTACCTAACAAGAAGACCTATTTTTGAAGTGCAAATACATACCAAGAAGAGATTATCAGTAATTAAAATTCATTAATTACCTGATTTAAGACTCCTCTAGCTGTGCTTTATCTTTGATTGTTGACTTGATGACAAATCTGCAGTCCAGGTAACCTGAGAGTAGTCTGCTTTTATGGCCTCATCATCTGTTTTATGGAGAATACGCACCTAAGAATGGAAAAAGGCATGATAATATGTTCTCGGTATACATTTACACTTAAGCCCTGTATACACAAGGGGACTAGGGGCATCGCCGATATAGTTGAGGATATATATATATGCATATATATATATATATATATTTACTATAGAAGTAAACAGATAGATTGATAGATTTATCTACTGGGATTGCGCTGCCTAAAAAACATATGTGGGTCCAAGGTTTCCCCCCTTCCTGTTGGCCAAACTGCACTATTGTACAGGAGAGATGATAGATCGATCTATCTCTATCTATTTAACTGTCTATAAAAATCACTATCTATTGGTAGTGCAATGAATGAAAAAATTCTGGGTCCCAGGGATTCCTCCCTCACTCCCAGTCCGTTACCGCAATTTGACGCTCTTTTTGAAGCTGATTCACAGCACAAGCTCTACATTAACAAATGGCAATGTAGAAAAATAGAAGAGTACCTAACAAGAAGACCTATTTTTGAAGTGCAAATACATAGCAAGAAGAGATTATCAGTAATAAAAATTCATTAATTACCTGATTTAAGACTCCTCTAGCTGTGCTTCATCTTTGATTGTTGACTTGATGACAAATCTGCAGTCCAGGTAACCTGAGAGTAGTCTGCTTTTATGGCCTCATCATCTGTTTTATGGAGAATACGCACCTAAGAATGAAAAAAGGCATGATAATTTGTTCTCGGTATACATTTACACTTAAGCCCTGTATACACAAGGTGACTAGGGGCATCGCCGATATAGTTGAGGATATATATATGCATATATATATATTTACTATAGAAGTAAACAGATAGATTGATAGATTTATCTACTGGGATTGCGCTGCCTAAAAAACATATGTGGGTCCAAGGTTTCCCCCCTTCCTGTTGGCCAAACTGCACTATTGTACAGGGAGAGATGGATAGATCGATCTATCTCTATCTATTTAACTGTCTATAAAAATCACTATCTATTGGTAGTGCAATGAATGAAAAAATTCTGGGTCCCAGGGATTCCTCCCTCACTCCCAGTCCTTTACCGCAATTTGACGCTCTTTTTGAAGCTTATTCACAGCACAAGCTCTACATTAACAAATGGCAATTTAGAAAAATAGAAGAGTACCTAACAAGAAGACCTATTTTTGAAGTGCAAATACATACCAAGAAGAGATTATCAGTAATTAAAATTCATTAATTACCTGATTTAAGACTCCCCTAGCTGTGCTTCATCTTTGATTGTTGACTTGATGACAAATCTGCAGTCCAGGTAACCTGAGAGTAGTCTGCTTTTAAGGCCTCATCATCTGTTTTATGGAGAATACGCACCTAAGAATGGAAAAAGGCATGATAATATGTTCTCGGTATACATTTACACTTAAGCCCTGTATACACAAGGTGACTAGGGGCATCGCCGATATAGTTGAGGATATATATATGCATATATATATATATATATATATTTACTATAGAAGAAAACAGATAGATTGATAGATTTATCTACTGGGATTGCGCTGCCTAAAAAACATATGTGGGTCCAAGGTTTCCCCCCTTCCTGTTGGCCAAACTGCACTATTGTACAGGAGATGGATAGATCGATCTATCTCTATCTATTTAACTGTCTATAAAAATCACTATCTATTGGTAGTGCAATGAATGAAAAAATTCTGGGTCCCAGGGATTCCTCCCTCACTCCCAGTCAGTTACAGCAATTTGACGCTCTTTTTGAAGCTGATTCACAGCACAAGCTCTACATTAACAAATGGCAATGTAGAAAAATAGAAGAGTACCTAACAAGAAGACCTATTTTTGAAGTGCAAATACATACCAAGAAGAGATTATCAGTAATTAAAATTCATTAATTACCTGATTTAAGACTCCTCTAGCTGTGCTTCATCTTTGATTGTTGACTTGATGACAAATCTGCAGTCCAGGTAACCTGAGAGTAGTCTGCTTTTATGGCCTCATCATCTGTTTTATGGAGAATACGCACCTAAGAATGGAAAAAGGCATGATAATATGTTCTCGGTATACATTTACACTTAAGCCCTGTATACACAAGGTGACTAGGGGCATCGCCGATATAGTTGAGGATATATATATATGCATATATATATATATATATATATATATATATATATATATATATATATATATATTACTATAGAAGTAAACAGATAGATTGATAGATTTATCTACTGGGATTGCGCTGCCTAAAAAACATATGTGGGTCCAAGGTTTCCCCCCTTCCTGTTGGCCAAACTGCACTATTGTACAGGAGAGATGGATAGATCGATCTATCTCTATCTATTTAACTGTCTATAAAAATCACTATCTATTGGTAGTGCAATGAATGAAAAAATTCTGGGTCCCAGGGATTCCTCCCTCACTCCCAGTCCGTTACCGCAATTTGACGCTCTTTTTGAAGCTGAATCACAGCACAAGCTCTACATTAACAAATGGCAATGTAGAAAAATAGAAGAGTACCTAACAAGAAGACCTATTTTTGAAGTGCAAATACATACCAAGAAGAGATCAGTAATTAAAATTCATTAATTACCTGATTTAAGACTCCTCTAGCTGTGCTTCATCTTTGATTGTTGACTTGATGACAAATCTGCAGTCCAGGTAACCTGAGAGTAGTCTGCTTTTATGGCCTCATCATCTGTTTTATGGAGAATACGCACCTAAGAATGGAAAAAGGCATGATAATATGTTCTCGGTATACATTTACACTTAAGCCCTGTATACACAAGGTGACTAGGGGCATCGCCGATATAGTTGAGGATATATATATGCATATATATATATATATATTTACTATAGAAGTAAACAGATAGATTGATAGATTTATCTACTGGGATTGCGCTGCCTAAAAAACATATGTGGGTCCAAGGTTTCCCCCCTTCCTGTTGGCCAAACTGCACTATTGTACAGGAGAGATGGATAGATCGATCTATCTCTATCTATTTAACTGTCTATAAAAATCACTATCTATTGGTAGTGCAATGAATGAAAAAAATTCTGGGTCCCAGGGATTCCTCCCTCACTCCCAGTCCGTTACCGCAATTTGACGCTCTTTTTGAAGCTGATTCACAGCACAAGCTCTACATTAACAAATGGCAATGTAGAAAAATAGAAGAGTACCTAACAAGAAGACCTATTTTTGAAGTGCAAATACATACCAAGAAGAGATTATCAGTAATTAAAATTCATTAATTACCTGATTTAAGACTCCTCTAGCTGTGCTTCATCTTTGATTGTTGACTTGATGACAAATCTGCAGTCCAGGTAACCTGAGAGTAGTCTGCTTTTATGGCCTCATCATCTGTTTTATGGAGAATACGCACCTAAGAATGGAAAAAGGCATGATAATATGTTCTCGGTATACATTTACACTTAAGCCCTGTATACACAAGGTGACTAGGGGCATCGCCGATATAGTTGAGGATATATATATGCATATATATATTTACTATAGAAGTAAACAGATAGATTGATAGATTTATCTACTGGGATTGCGCTGCCTAAAAAACATATGTGGGTCCAAGGTTTCCCCCCTTCCTGTTGGCCAAACTGCACTATTGTAAAGGAGATGGATAGATCGATCTATCTCTATCTATTTAACTGTCTATAAAAATCACTATCTATTGGTAGTGCAATGAATGAAAAAATTCTGGGTCCCAGGGATTCCTCCCTCACTCCCAGTCCGTTACCGCAATTTGACGCTCTTTTTGAAGCTGATTCACAGCACAAGCTCTACATTAACAAATGGCAATGTAGAAAAATAGAAGAGTACCTAACAAGAAGACCTATTTTTGAAGTGCAAATACATACCAAGAAGAGATTATCAGTAATTAAAATTCATTAATTACCTGATTTAAGACTCCTCTAGCTGTGCTTCATCTTTGATTGTTGACTTGATGACAAATCTGCAGTCCAGGTAACCTGAGAGTAGTCTGCTTTTATGGCCTCATCATCTGTTTTATGGAGAATACGCACCTAAGAATGGAAAAAGGCATGATAATATGTTCTCGGTATACATTTACACTTAAGCCCTGTATACACAAGGTGACTAGGGGCATCGCCGATATAGTTGAGGATATATATATGCATATATATATATATATTTACTATAGAAGTAAACAGATAGATTGATAGATTTATCTACTGGGATTGCGCTGCCTAAAAAACATATGTGGGTCCAAGGTTTCCCCCCTTCCTGTTGGCCAAACTGCACTATTGTACAGGAGAGATGGATAGATCGATCTATCTCTATCTATTTAACTGTCTATAAAAATCACTATCTATTGGTAGTGCAATGAATGAAAAAAATTCTGGGTCCCAGGGATTCCTCCCTCACTCCCAGTCCGTTACCGCAATTTGACGCTCTTTTTGAAGCTGATTCACAGCACAAGCTCTACATTAACAAATGGCAATGTAGAAAAATAGAAGAGTACCTAACAAGAAGACCTATTTTTGAAGTGCAAATACATACCAAGAAGAGATTATCAGTAATTAAAATTCATTAATTACCTGATTTAAGACTCCTCGATATAGTTGAGGATATATATATGCATATATATATATTTACTATAGAAGTAAACAGATAGATTGATAGATTTATCTACTGGGATTGCGCTGCCTAAAAAACATATGTGGGTCCAAGGTTTCCCCCCTTCCTGTTGGCCAAACTGCACTATTGTACAGGAGAGATGGATAGATCGATCTATCTCTATCTATTTAACTGTCTATAAAAATCACTATCTATTGGTAGTGCAATGAATGAAAAAATTCTGGGTCCCAGGGATTCCTCCCTCACTCCCAGTCCGTTACCGCAATTTGACGCTCTTTTTGAAGCTGATTCACAGCACAAGCTCTACATTAACAAATGGCAATGTAGAAAAATAGAAGAGTACCTAACAAGAAGACCTATTTTTGAAGTGCAAATACATACCAAGAAGAGATTATCAGTAATTAAAATTCATTAATTACCTGATTTAGGACTCCTCTAGCTGTGCTTCATCTTTGATTGTTGACTTGATGACAAATCTGCAGTCCAGGTAACCTGAGAGTAGTCTGCTTTTATGGCCTCATCATCTGTTTTATGGAGAATACGCACCTAAGAATGGAAAAAGGCATGATAATATGTTCTCGGTATACATTTACACTTAAGCCCTGTATACACAAGGTGACTAGGGGCATCGCCGATATAGTTGAGGATATATATATGCATATATATATATTTACTATAGAAGTAAACAGATAGATTGATAGATTTATCTACTGGGATTGCGCTGCCTAAAAAACATATGTGGGTCCAAGGTTTCCCCCCTTCCTGTTGGCCAAACTGCACTATTGTACAGGAGAGATGGATAGATCGATCTATCTCTATCTATTTAACTGTCTATAAAAATCACTATCTATTGGTAGTGCAATGAATGAAAAAATTCTGGGTCCCAGGGATTCCTCCCTCACTCCCAGTCCGTTACCGCAATTTGACGCTCTTTTTGAAGCTGATTCACAGCACAAGCTCTACATTAACAAATGGCAATGTAGAAAAATAGAAGAGTACCTAACAAGAAGACCTATTTTTGAAGTGCAAATACATACCAAGAAGAGATTATCAGTAATTAAAATTCATTAATTACCTGATTTAAGACTCCTCTAGCTGTGCTTCATCTTTGATTGTTGACTTGATGACAAATCTGCAGTCCAGGTAACCTGAGAGTAGTCTGCTTTTATGGCCTCATCATCTGTTTTATGGAGAATACGCACCTAAGAATGGAAAAAGGCATGATAATATGTTCTCGGTATACATTTACACTTAAGCCCTGTATACACAAGGTGACTAGGGGCATCGCCGATATAGTTGAGGATATATATATGCATATATATATATTTACTATAGAAGTAAACAGATAGATTGATAGATTTATCTACTGGGATTGCGCTGCCTAAAAAACATATGTGGGTCCAAGGTTTCCCCCCTTCCTGTTGGCCAAACTGCACTATTGTACAGGAGAGATGGATAGATCGATCTATCTCTATCTATTTAACTGTCTATAAAAATCACTATCTATTGGTAGTGCAATGAATGAAAAAATTCTGGGTCCCAGGGATTCCTCCCTCACTCCCAGTCCGTTACCGCAATTTGACGCTCTTTTTGAAGCTGATTCACAGCACAAGCTCTACATTAACAAATGGCAATGTAGAAAAATAGAAGAGTACCTAACAAGAAGACCTATTTTTGAAGTGCAAATACATACCAAGAAGAGATTATCAGTAATTAAAATTCATTAATTACCTGATTTAAGACTCCTCTAGCTGTGCTTTATCTTTGATTGTTGACTTGATGACAAATCTGCAGTCCAGGTAACCTGAGAGTAGTCTGCTTTTATGGCCTCATTATCTGTTTTATGGAGAATACGCACCTAAGAATGGAAAAAGGCATGATAATTTGTTCTCGGTATACATTTACACTTAAGCCCTGTATACACAAGGTGACTAGGGGCATCGCCGATATAGTTGAGGATATATATATATGCATATATATATATATATATTTACTATAGAAGTAAACAGATAGATTGATAGATTTATCTACTGGGATTGCGTTGCCTAAAAAACATATGTGGGTCCAAGGTTTCCCCCCTTCCTGTTGGCCAAACTGCACTATTGTACAGGAGAGATGGATAGATCGATCTATCTCTATCTATTTAACTGTCTATAAAAATCACTATCTATTGGTAGTGCAATGAATGAAAAAATTCTGGGTCCCAGGGATTCCTCCCTCACTCCCAGTCCGTTACCGCAATTTGACGCTCTTTTTGAAGCTGATTCACAGCACAAGCTCTACATTAACAAATGGCAATGTAGAAAAATAGAAGAGTACCTAACAAGAAGACCTATTTTTGAAGTGCAAATACATACCAAGAAGAGATTATCAGTAATTAAAATTCATTAATTACCTGATTTAAGACTCCTCTAGCTGTGCTTTATCTTTGATTGTTGACTTGATGACAAATCTGCAGTCCAGGTAACCTGAGAGTAGTCTGCTTTTATGGCCTCATCATCTGTTTTATGGAGAATACGCACCTAAGAATGGAAAAAGGCATGATAATTTGTTCTCGGTATACATTTACACTTAAGCCCTGTATACACAAGGTGACTAGGGGCATCGCCGATATAGTTGAGGATATATATATATGCATATATATATATATATATATATTTACTATAGAAGTAAACAGATAGATTGATAGATTTATCTACTGGGATTGCGCTGCCTAAAAAACATATGTGGGTCCAAGGTTTCCCCCCTTCCTGTTGGCCAAACTGCACTATTGTACAGGAGAGATGATAGATCGATCTATCTCTATCTATTTAACTGTCTATAAAAATCACTATCTATTGGTAGTGCAATGAATGAAAAAATTCTGGGTCCCAGGGATTCCTCCCTCACTCCCAGTCCGTTACCGCAATTTGACGCTCTTTTTGAAGCTGATTCACAGCACAAGCTCTACATTAACAAATGGCAATGTAGAAAAATAGAAGAGTACCTAACAAGAAGACCTATTTTTGAAGTGCAAATACATACCAAGAAGAGATTATCAGTAATTAAAATTCATTAATTACCTGATTTAAGACTCCTCTAGCTGTGCTTTATCTTTGATTGTTGACTTGATGACAAATCTGCAGTCCAGGTAACCTGAGAGTAGTCTGCTTTTATGGCCTCATCATCTGTTTTATGGAGAATACGCACCTAAGAATGGAAAAAGGCATGATAATTTGTTCTCGGTATACATTTACACTTAAGCCCTGTATACACAAGGTGACTAGGGGCATCGCCGATATAGTTGAGGATATATATATATGCATATATATATATATATTTACTATAGAAGTAAACAGATAGATTGATAGATTTATCTACTGGGATTGCGCTGCCTAAAAAACATATGTGGGTCCAAGGTTTCCCCCCTTCCTGTTGGCCAAACTGCACTATTGTACAGGAGAGATGATAGATCGATCTATCTCTATCTATTTAACTGTCTATAAAAATCACTATCTATTGGTAGTGCAATGAATGAAAAAATTCTGGGTCCCAGGGATTCCTCCCTCACTCCCAGTCCGTTACCGCAATTTGACGCTCTTTTTGAAGCTGATTCACAGCACAAGCTCTACATTAACAAATGGCAATGAAGAAAAATAGAAGAGTACCTAACAAGAAGACCTATTTTTGAAGTGCAAATACATACCAAGAAGAGATTATCAGTAATTAAAATTCATTAATTACCTGATTTAAGACTCCTCTAGCTGTGCTTCATCTTTGATTGTTGACTTGATGACAAATCTGCAGTCCAGGTAACCTGAGAGTAGTCTGCTTTTATGGCCTCATCATCTGTTTTATGGAGAATACGCACCTAAGAATGAAAAAAGGCATGATAATATGTTCTCGGTATACATTTACACTTAAGCCCTGTATACACAAGGTGACTAGGGGCATCGCCGATATAGTTGAGGATATATATATGCATATATATATATATATTTACTATAGAAGTAAACAGATAGATTGATAGATTTATCTACTGGGATTGCGCTGCCTAAAAAACATATGTGGGTCCAAGGTTTCCCCCCTTCCTGTTGGCCAAACTGCACTATTGTACAGGGAGAGATGGATAGATCGATCTATCTCTATCTATTTAACTGTCTATAAAAATCACTATCTATTGGTAGTGCAATGAATGAAAAAATTCTGGGTCCCAGGGATTCCTCCCTCACTCCCAGTCCGTTACCGCAATTTGACGCTCTTTTTGAAGCTGATTCACAGCACAAGCTCTACATTAACAAATGGCAATTTAGAAAAATAGAAGAGTACCTAACAAGAAGACCTATTTTTGAAGTGCAAATACATACCAAGAAGAGATTATCAGTAATTAAAATTCATTAATTACCTGATTTAAGACTCCCCTAGCTGTGCTTCATCTTTGATTGTTGACTTGATGACAAATCTGCAGTCCAGGTAACCTGAGAGTAGTCTGCTTTTAAGGCCTCATCATCTGTTTTATGGAGAATACGCACCTAAGAATGGAAAAAGGCATGATAATATGTTCTCGGTATACATTTACACTTAAGCCCTGTATACACAAGGTGACTAGGGGCATCGCCGATATAGTTGAGGATATATATATGCATATATATATATATATATATATATATTTACTATAGAAGTAAACAGATAGATTGATAGATTTATCTACTGGGATTGCGCTGCCTAAAAAACATATGTGGGTCCAAGGTTTCCCCCCTTCCTGTTGGCCAAACTGCACTATTGTACAGGAGAGATGGATAGATCGATCTATCTCTATCTATTTAACTGTCTATAAAAATCACTATCTATTGGTAGTGCAATGAATGAAAAAATTCTGGGTCCCAGGGATTCCTCCCTCACTCCCAGTCCGTTACCGCATTTTGACGCTCTTTTTGAAGCTGATTCACAGCACAAGCTCTACATTAACAAATGGCAATGTAGAAAAATAGAAGAGTACCTAACAAGAAGACCTATTTTTGAAGTGCAAATACATACCAAGAAGAGATTATCAGTAATTAAAATTCATTAATTACCTGATTTAAGACTCCTCTAGCTGTGCTTCATCTTTGATTGTTGACTTGATGACAAATCTGCAGTCCAGGTAACCTGAGAGTAGTCTGCTTTTATGGCCTCATCATCTGTTTTATGGAGAATACGCACCTAAGAATGGAAAAAGGCATGATAATATGTTCTCGGTATACATTTACACTTAAGCCCTGTATACACAAGGTGACTAGGGGCATCGCCGATATAGTTGAGGATATATATATATATGCATATATATATATATATATATATATATATATTTACTATAGAAGTAAACAGATAGATTGATAGATTTATCTACTGGGATTGCGCTGCCTAAAAAACATATGTGGGTCCAAGGTTTCCCCCCTTCCTGTTGGCCAAACTGCACTATTGTACAGGAGAGATGGATAGATCGATCTATCTCTATCTATTTAACTGTCTATAAAAATCACTATCTATTGGTAGTGCAATGAATGAAAAAATTCTGGGTCCCAGGGATTCCTCCCTCACTCCCAGTCCGTTACCGCAATTTGACGCTCTTTTTGAAGCTGAATCACAGCACAAGCTCTACATTAACAAATGGCAATGTAGAAAAATAGAAGAGTACCTAACAAGAAGACCTATTTTTGAAGTGCAAATACATACCAAGAAGAGATTATCAGTAATTAAAATTCATTAATTACCTGATTTAAGACTCCTCTAGCTGTGCTTCATCTTTGATTGTTGACTTGATGACAAATCTGCAGTCCAGGTAACCTGAGAGTAGTCTGCTTTTATGGCCTCATCATCTGTTTTATGGAGAATACGCACCTAAGAATGGAAAAAGGCATGATAATATGTTCTCGGTATACATTTACACTTAAGCCCTGTATACACAAGGTGACTAGGGGCATCGCCGATATAGTTGAGGATATATATATGCATATATATATATATATATTTACTATAGAAGTAAACAGATAGATTGATAGATTTATCTACTGGGATTGCGCTGCCTAAAAAACATATGTGGGTCCAAGGTTTCCCCCCTTCCTGTTGGCCAAACTGCACTATTGTACAGGAGAGATGGATAGATCGATCTATCTCTATCTATTTAACTGTCTATAAAAATCACTATCTATTGGTAGTGCAATGAATGAAAAAAATTCTGGGTCCCAGGGATTCCTCCCTCACTCCCAGTCCGTTACCGCAATTTGACGCTCTTTTTGAAGCTGATTCACAGCACAAGCTCTACATTAACAAATGGCAATGTAGAAAAATAGAAGAGTACCTAACAAGAAGACCTATTTTTGAAGTGCAAATACATACCAAGAAGAGATTATCAGTAATTAAAATTCATTAATTACCTGATTTAAGACTCCTCTAGCTGTGCTTCATCTTTGATTGTTGACTTGATGACAAATCTGCAGTCCAGGTAACCTGAGAGTAGTCTGCTTTTATGGCCTCATCATCTGTTTTATGGAGAATACGCACCTAAGAATGGAAAAAGGCATGATAATATGTTCTCGGTATACATTTACACTTAAGCCCTGTATACACAAGGTGACTAGGGGCATCGCCGATATAGTTGAGGATATATATATGCATATATATATTTACTATAGAAGTAAACAGATAGATTGATAGATTTATCTACTGGGATTGCGCTGCCTAAAAAACATATGTGGGTCCAAGGTTTCCCCCCTTCCTGTTGGCCAAACTGCACTATTGTACAGGAGAGATGGATAGATCGATCTATCTCTATCTATTTAACTGTCTATAAAAATCACTATCTATTGGTAGTGCAATGAATGAAAAAATTCTGGGTCCCAGGGATTCCTCCCTCACTCCCAGTCCGTTATCGCAATTTGACGCTCTTTTTGAAGCTGATTCACAGCACAAGCTCTACATTAACAAATGGCAATGTAGAAAAATAGAAGAGTACCTAACAAGAAGACCTATTTTTGAAGTGCAAACACATACCAAGAAGAGATTATCAGTAATTAAAATTCATTAATTACCTGATTTAGGACTCCTCTAGCTGTGCTTCATCTTTGATTGTTGACTTGATGACAAATCTGCAGTCCAGGTAACCTGAGAGTAGTCTGCTTTTATGGCCTCATCATCTGTTTTATGGAGAATACGCACCTAAGAATGGAAAAAGGCATGATAATATGTTCTCGGTATACATTTACACTTAAGCCCTGTATACACAAGGTGATTAGGGGCATCGCCGATATAGTTGAGGATATATATATATGCATATATATATATTTACTATAGAAGTAAACAGATAGATTGATAGATTTATCTACTGGGATTGCGCTGCCTAAAAAACATATGTGGGTCCAAGGTTTCCCCCCTTCCTGTTGGCCAAACTGCACTATTGTACAGGAGAGATGGATAGATCGATCTATCTCTATCTATTTAACTGTCTATAAAAATCACTATCTATTGGTAGTGCAATGAATGAAAAAATTCTGGGTCCCAGGGATTCCTCCCTCACTCCCAGTCCGTTACCGCAATTTGACGCTCTTTTTGAAGCTGAATCACAGCACAAGCTCTACATTAACAAATGGCAATGTAGAAAAATAGAAGAGTACCTAACAAGAAGACCTATTTTTGAAGTGCAAATACATACCAAGAAGAGATTATCAGTAATTAAAATTCATTAATTACCTGATTTAAGACTCCTCTAGCTGTGCTTCATCTTTGATTGTTGACTTGATGACAAATCTGCAGTCCAGGTAACCTGAGAGTAGTCTGCTTTTATGGCCTCATCATCTGTTTTATGGAGAATACGCACCTAAGAATGGAAAAAGGCATGATAATATGTTCTCGGTATACATTTACACTTAAGCCCTGTATACACAAGGTGACTAGGGGCATCGCCGATATAGTTGAGGATATATATATGCATATATATATATATATATATATTTACTATAGAAGTAAACAGATAGATTGATAGATTTATCTACTGGGATTGCGCTGCCTAAAAAACATATGTGGGTCCAAGGTTTCCCCCCTTCCTGTTGGCCAAACTGCACTATTGTACAGGAGAGATGGATAGATCGATCTATCTCTATCTATTTAACTGTCTATAAAAATCACTATCTATTGGTAGTGCAATGAATGAAAAAATTCTGGGTCCCAGGGATTCCTCCCTCACTCCCAGTCCGTTACCGCAATTTGACGCTCTTTTTGAAGCTGATTCACAGCACAAGCTCTACATTAACAAATGGCAATGTAGAAAAATAGAAGAGTACCTAACAAGAAGACCTATTTTTGAAGTGCAAATACATACCAAGAAGAGATTATCAGTAATTAAAATTCATTAATTACCTGATTTAGGACTCCTCTAGCTGTGCTTCATCTTTGATTGTTGACTTGATGACAAATCTGCAGTCCAGGTAACCTGAGAGTAGTCTGCTTTTATGGCCTCATCATCTGTTTTATGGAGAATACGCACCTAAGAATGGAAAAAGGCATGATAATATGTTCTCGGTATACATTTACACTTAAGCCCTGTATACACAAGGTGACTAGGGGCATCGCCGATATAGTTGAGGATATATATATATGCATATATATATATATTTACTATAGAAGTAAACAGATAGATTGATAGATTTATCTACTGGGATTGCGCTGCCTAAAAAACATATGTGGGTCCAAGGTTTCCCCCCTTCCTGTTGGCCAAACTGCACTATTGTACAGGAGAGATGATAGATCGATCTATCTCTATCTATTTAACTGTCTATAAAAATCACTATCTATTGGTAGTGCAATGAATGAAAAAATTCTGGGTCCCAGGGATTCCTCCCTCACTCCCAGTCCGTTACCGCAATTTGACGCTCTTTTTGAAGCTGAATCACAGCACAAGCTCTACATTAACAAATGGCAATGTAGAAAAATAGAAGAGTACCTAACAAGAAGACCTATTTTTGAAGTGCAAATACATACCAAGAAGAGATTATCAGTAATTAAAATTCATTAATTACCTGATTTAAGACTCCTCTAGCTGTGCTTCATCTTTGATTGTTGACTTGATGACAAATCTGCAGTCCAGGTAACCTGAGAGTAGTCTGCTTTTATGGCCTCATCATCTGTTTTATGGAGAATACGCACCTAAGAATGGAAAAAGGCATGATAATATGTTCTCGGTATACATTTACACTTAAGCCCTGTATATACAAGGTGACTAGGGGCATCGCCGATATAGTTGAGGATATATATATGCATATATATATATATATATATATTTACTATAGAAGTAAACAGATAGATTGATAGATTTATCTACTGGGATTGCGCTGCCTAAAAAACATATGTGGGTCCAAGGTTTCCCCCCTTCCTGTTGGCCAAACTGCACTATTGTACAGGAGAGATGGATAGATTGATCTATCTCTATCTATTTAACTGTCTATAAAAATCACTATCTATTGGTAGTGCAATGAATGAAAAAATTCTGGGTCCCAGGGATTCCTCCCTCACTCCCAGTCCGTTACCGCAATTTGACGCTCTTTTTGAAGCTGATTCACAGCACAAGCTCTACATTAACAAATGGCAATGTAGAAAAATAGAAGAGTACCTAACAAGAAGACCTATTTTTGAAGTGCAAATACATACCAAGAAGAGATTATCAGTAATTAAAATTCATTAATTACCTGATTTAGGACTCCTCTAGCTGTGCTTCATCTTTGATTGTTGACTTGATGACAAATCTGCAGTCCAGGTAACCTGAGAGTAGTCTGCTTTTATGGCCTCATCATCTGTTTTATGGAGAATACGCACCTAAGAATGGAAAAAGGCATGATAATATGTTCTCGGTATACATTTACACTTAAGCCCTGTATACACAAGGTGACTAGGGGCATCGCCGATATAGTTGAGGATATATATATGCATATATATATATTTACTATAGAAGTAAACAGATAGATTGATAGATTTATCTACTGGGATTGCGCTGCCTAAAAAACATATGTGGGTCCAAGGTTTCCCCCTTTCCTGTTGGCCAAACTGCACTATTGTACAGGAGAGATGGATAGATCGATCTATCTCTATCTATTTAACTGTCTATAAAAATCACTATCTATTGGTAGTGCAATGAATGAAAAAATTCTGGGTCCCAGGGATTCCTCCCTCACTCCCAGTCCGTTACCGCAATTTGACGCTCTTTTTGAAGCTGATTCACAGCACAAGCTCTACATTAACAAATGGCAATGTAGAAAAATAGAAGAGTACCTAACAAGAAGACCTATTTTTGAAGTGCAAATACATACCAAGAAGAGATTATCAGTAATTAAAATTCATTAATTACCTGATTTAAGACTCCTCTAGCTGTGCTTTATCTTTGATTGTTGACTTGATGACAAATCTGCAGTCCAGGTAACCTGAGAGTAGTCTGCTTTTATGGCCTCATTATCTGTTTTATGGAGAATACGCACCTAAGAATGGAAAAAGGCATGATAATTTGTTCTCGGTATACATTTACACTTAAGCCCTGTATACACAAGGTGACTAGGGGCATCGCCGATATAGTTGAGGATATATATATATGCATATATATATATATATTTACTATAGAAGTAAACAGATAGATTGATAGATTTATCTACTGGGATTGCGTTGCCTAAAAAACATATGTGGGTCCAAGGTTTCCCCCCTTCCTGTTGGCCAAACTGCACTATTGTACAGGAGAGATGGATAGATCGATCTATCTCTATCTATTTAACTGTCTATAAAAATCACTATCTATTGGTAGTGCAATGAATGAAAAAATTCTGGGTCCCAGGGATTCCTCCCTCACTCCCAGTCCGTTACCGCAATTTGACGCTCTTTTTGAAGCTGATTCACAGCACAAGCTCTACATTAACAAATGGCAATGTAGAAAAATAGAAGAGTACCTAACAAGAAGACCTATTTTTGAAGTGCAAATACATACCAAGAAGAGATTATCAGTAATTAAAATTCATTAATTACCTGATTTAAGACTCCTCTAGCTGTGCTTTATCTTTGATTGTTGACTTGATGACAAATCTGCAGTCCAGGTAACCTGAGAGTAGTCTGCTTTTATGGCCTCATCATCTGTTTTATGGAGAATACGCACCTAAGAATGGAAAAAGGCATGATAATTTGTTCTCGGTATACATTTACACTTAAGCCCTGTATACACAAGGTGACTAGGGGCATCGCCGATATAGTTGAGGATATATATATATGCATATATATATATATATATATATTTACTATAGAAGTAAACAGATAGATTGATAGATTTATCTACTGGGATTGCGCTGCCTAAAAAACATATGTGGGTCCAAGGTTTCCCCCCTTCCTGTTGGCCAAACTGCACTATTGTACAGGAGAGATGATAGATCGATCTATCTCTATCTATTTAACTGTCTATAAAAATCACTATCTATTGGTAGTGCAATGAATGAAAAAATTCTGGGTCCCAGGGATTCCTCCCTCACTCCCAGTCCGTTACCGCAATTTGACGCTCTTTTTGAAGCTGATTCACAGCACAAGCTCTACATTAACAAATGGCAATGTAGAAAAATAGAAGAGTACCTAACAAGAAGACCTATTTTTGAAGTGCAAATACATACCAAGAAGAGATTATCAGTAATTAAAATTCATTAATTACCTGATTTAAGACTCCTCTAGCTGTGCTTTATCTTTGATTGTTGACTTGATGACAAATCTGCAGTCCAGGTAACCTGAGAGTAGTCTGCTTTTATGGCCTCATCATCTGTTTTATGGAGAATACGCACCTAAGAATGGAAAAAGGCATGATAATTTGTTCTCGGTATACATTTACACTTAAGCCCTGTATACACAAGGTGACTAGGGGCATCGCCGATATAGTTGAGGATATATATATATGCATATATATATATATATATTTACTATAGAAGTAAACAGATAGATTGATAGATTTATCTACTGGGATTGCGCTGCCTAAAAAACATATGTGGGTCCAAGGTTTCCCCCCTTCCTGTTGGCCAAACTGCACTATTGTACAGGAGAGATGATAGATCGATCTATCTCTATCTATTTAACTGTCTATAAAAATCACTATCTATTGGTAGTGCAATGAATGAAAAAATTCTGGGTCCCAGGGATTCCTCCCTCACTCCCAGTCCGTTACCGCAATTTGACGCTCTTTTTGAAGCTGATTCACAGCACAAGCTCTACATTAACAAATGGCAATGTAGAAAAATAGAAGAGTACCTAACAAGAAGACCTATTTTTGAAGTGCAAATACATACCAAGAAGAGATTATCAGTAATTAAAATTCATTAATTACCTGATTTAAGACTCCTCTAGCTGTGCTTCATCTTTGATTGTTGACTTGATGACAAATCTGCAGTCCAGGTAACCTGAGAGTAGTCTGCTTTTATGGCCTCATCATCTGTTTTATGGAGAATACGCACCTAAGAATGAAAAAAGGCATGATAATATGTTCTCGGTATACATTTACACTTAAGCCCTGTAGACACAAGGTGACTAGGGGCATCGCCGATATAGTTGAGGATATATATATGCATATATATATATATTTACTATAGAAGTAAACAGATAGATTGATAGATTTATCTACTGGGATTGCGCTGCCTAAAAAACATATGTGGGTCCAAGGTTTCCCCCCTTCCTGTTGGCCAAACTGCACTATTGTACAGGGAGAGATGGATAGATCGATCTATCTCTATCTATTTAACTGTCTATAAAAATCACTATCTATTGGTAGTGCAATGAATGAAAAAATTCTGGGTCCCAGGGATTCCTCCCTCACTCCCAGTCCGTTACCGCAATTTGACGCTCTTTTTGAAGCTGATTCACAGCACAAGCTCTACATTAACAAATGGCAATTTAGAAAAATAGAAGAGTACCTAACAAGAAGACCTATTTTTGAAGTGCAAATACATACCAAGAAGAGATTATCAGTAATTAAAATTCATTAATTACCTGATTTAAGACTCCCCTAGCTGTGCTTCATCTTTGATTGTTGACTTGATGACAAATCTGCAGTCCAGGTAACCTGAGAGTAGTCTGCTTTTAAGGCCTCATCATCTGTTTTATGGAGAATACGCACCTAAGAATGGAAAAAGGCATGATAATATGTTCTCGGTATACATTTACACTTAAGCCCTGTATACACAAGGTGACTAGGGGCATCGCCGATATAGTTGAGGATATATATATGCATATATATATATATATATATTTACTATAGAAGTAAACAGATAGATTGATAGATTTATCTACTGGGATTGCGCTGCCTAAAAAACATATGTGGGTCCAAGGTTTCCCCCCTTCCTGTTGGCCAAACTGCACTATTGTACAGGAGAGATGGATAGATCGATCTATCTCTATCTATTTAACTGTCTATAAAAATCACTATCTATTGGTAGTGCAATGAATGAAAAAATTCTGGGTCCCAGGGATTCCTCCCTCACTCCCAGTCCGTTACCGCATTTTGACGCTCTTTTTGAAGCTGATTCACAGCACAAGCTCTACATTAACAAATGGCAATGTAGAAAAATAGAAGAGTACCTAACAAGAAGACCTATTTTTGAAGTGCAAATACATACCAAGAAGAGATTATCAGTAATTAAAATTCATTAATTACCTGATTTAAGACTCCTCTAGCTGTGCTTCATCTTTGATTGTTGACTTGATGACAAATCTGCAGTCCAGGTAACCTGAGAGTAGTCTGCTTTTATGGCCTCATCATCTGTTTTATGGAGAATACGCACCTAAGAATGGAAAAAGGCATGATAATATGTTCTCGGTATACATTTACACTTAAGCCCTGTATACACAAGGTGACTAGGGGCATCGCCGATATAGTTGAGGATATATATATATATGCATATATATATATATATATATATATATTTACTATAGAAGTAAACAGATAGATTGATAGATTTATCTACTGGGATTGCGCTGCCTAAAAAACATATGTGGGTCCAAGGTTTCCCCCCTTCCTGTTGGCCAAACTGCACTATTGTACAGGAGAGATGGATAGATCGATCTATCTCTATCTATTTAACTGTCTATAAAAATCACTATCTATTGGTAGTGCAATGAATGAAAAAATTCTGGGTCCCAGGGATTCCTCCCTCACTCCCAGTCCGTTACCGCAATTTGACGCTCTTTTTGAAGCTGAATCACAGCACAAGCTCTACATTAACAAATGGCAATGTAGAAAAATAGAAGAGTACCTAACAAGAAGACCTATTTTTGAAGTGCAAATACATACCAAGAAGAGATTATCAGTAATTAAAATTCATTAATTACCTGATTTAAGACTCCTCTAGCTGTGCTTCATCTTTGATTGTTGACTTGATGACAAATCTGCAGTCCAGGTAACCTGAGAGTAGTCTGCTTTTATGGCCTCATCATCTGTTTTATGGAGAATACGCACCTAAGAATGGAAAAAGGCATGATAATATGTTCTCGGTATACATTTACACTTAAGCCCTGTATACACAAGGTGACTAGGGGCATCGCCGATATAGTTGAGGATATATATATGCATATATATATATATATATTTACTATAGAAGTAAACAGATAGATTGATAGATTTATCTACTGGGATTGCGCTGCCTAAAAAACATATGTGGGTCCAAGGTTTCCCCCCTTCCTGTTGGCCAAACTGCACTATTGTACAGGAGAGATGGATAGATCGATCTATCTCTATCTATTTAACTGTCTATAAAAATCACTATCTATTGGTAGTGCAATGAATGAAAAAAATTCTGGGTCCCAGGGATTCCTCCCTCACTCCCAGTCCGTTACCGCAATTTGACGCTCTTTTTGAAGCTGATTCACAGCACAAGCTCTACATTAACAAATGGCAATGTAGAAAAATAGAAGAGTACCTAACAAGAAGACCTATTTTTGAAGTGCAAATACATACCAAGAAGAGATTATCAGTAATTAAAATTCATTAATTACCTGATTTAAGACTCCTCTAGCTGTGCTTCATCTTTGATTGTTGACTTGATGACAAATCTGCAGTCCAGGTAACCTGAGAGTAGTCTGCTTTTATGGCCTCATCATCTGTTTTATGGAGAATACGCACCTAAGAATGGAAAAAGGCATGATAATATGTTCTCGGTATACATTTACACTTAAGCCCTGTATACACAAGGTGACTAGGGGCATCGCCGATATAGTTGAGGATATATATATGCATATATATATTTACTATAGAAGTAAACAGATAGATTGATAGATTTATCTACTGGGATTGCGCTGCCTAAAAAACATATGTGGGTCCAAGGTTTCCCCCCTTCCTGTTGGCCAAACTGCACTATTGTACAGGAGAGATGGATAGATCGATCTATCTCTATCTATTTAACTGTCTATAAAAATCACTATCTATTGGTAGTGCAATGAATGAAAAAATTCTGGGTCCCAGGGATTCCTCCCTCACTCCCAGTCCGTTATCGCAATTTGACGCTCTTTTTGAAGCTGATTCACAGCACAAGCTCTACATTAACAAATGGCAATGTAGAAAAATAGAAGAGTACCTAACAAGAAGACCTATTTTTGAAGTGCAAATACATACCAAGAAGAGATTATCAGTAATTAAAATTCATTAATTACCTGATTTAGGACTCCTCTAGCTGTGCTTCATCTTTGATTGTTGACTTGATGACAAATCTGCAGTCCAGGTAACCTGAGAGTAGTCTGCTTTTATGGCCTCATCATCTGTTTTATGGAGAATACGCACCTAAGAATGGAAAAAGGCATGATAATATGTTCTCGGTATACATTTACACTTAAGCCCTGTATACACAAGGTGACTAGGGGCATCGCCGATATAGTTGAGGATATATATATATGCATATATATATATTTACTATAGAAGTAAACAGATAGATTGATAGATTTATCTACTGGGATTGCGCTGCCTAAAAAACATATGTGGGTCCAAGGTTTCCCCCCTTCCTGTTGGCCAAACTGCACTATTGTACAGGAGAGATGGATAGATCGATCTATCTCTATCTATTTAACTGTCTATAAAAATCACTATCTATTGGTAGTGCAATGAATGAAAAAATTCTGGGTCCCAGGGATTCCTCCCTCACTCCCAGTCCGTTACCGCAATTTGACGCTCTTTTTGAAGCTGAATCACAGCACAAGCTCTACATTAACAAATGGCAATGTAGAAAAATAGAAGAGTACCTAACAAGAAGACCTATTTTTGAAGTGCAAATACATACCAAGAAGAGATTATCAGTAATTAAAATTCATTAATTACCTGATTTAAGACTCCTCTAGCTGTGCTTCATCTTTGATTGTTGACTTGATGACAAATCTGCAGTCCAGGTAACCTGAGAGTAGTCTGCTTTTATGGCCTCATCATCTGTTTTATGGAGAATACGCACCTAAGAATGGAAAAAGGCATGATAATATGTTCTCGGTATACATTTACACTTAAGCCCTGTATACACAAGGTGACTAGGGGCATCGCCGATATAGTTGAGGATATATATATGCATATATATATATATATATATATTTACTATAGAAGTAAACAGATAGATTGATAGATTTATCTACTGGGATTGCGCTGCCTAAAAAACATATGTGGGTCCAAGGTTTCCCCCCTTCCTGTTGGCCAAACTGCACTATTGTACAGGAGAGATGGATAGATCGATCTATCTCTATCTATTTAACTGTCTATAAAAATCACTATCTATTGGTAGTGCAATGAATGAAAAAATTCTGGGTCCCAGGGATTCCTCCCTCACTCCCAGTCCGTTACCGCAATTTGACGCTCTTTTTGAAGCTGATTCACAGCACAAGCTCTACATTAACAAATGGCAATGTAGAAAAATAGAAGAGTACCTAACAAGAAGACCTATTTTTGAAGTGCAAATACATACCAAGAAGAGATTATCAGTAATTAAAATTCATTAATTACCTGATTTAGGACTCCTCTAGCTGTGCTTCATCTTTGATTGTTGACTTGATGACAAATCTGCAGTCCAGGTAACCTGAGAGTAGTCTGCTTTTATGGCCTCATCATCTGTTTTATGGAGAATACGCACCTAAGAATGGAAAAAGGCATGATAATATGTTCTCGGTATACATTTACACTTAAGCCCTGTATACACAAGGTGACTAGGGGCATCGCCGATATAGTTGAGGATATATATATATGCATATATATATATATTTACTATAGAAGTAAACAGATAGATTGATAGATTTATCTACTGGGATTGCGCTGCCTAAAAAACATATGTGGGTCCAAGGTTTCCCCCCTTCCTGTTGGCCAAACTGCACTATTGTACAGGAGAGATGGATAGATCGATCTATCTCTATCTATTTAACTGTCTATAAAAATCACTATCTATTGGTAGTGCAATGAATGAAAAAATTCTGGGTCCCAGGGATTCCTCCCTCACTCCCAGTCCGTTACCGCAATTTGACGCTCTTTTTGAAGCTGAATCACAGCACAAGCTCTACATTAACAAATGGCAATGTAGAAAAATAGAAGAGTACCTAACAAGAAGACCTATTTTTGAAGTGCAAATACATACCAAGAAGAGATTATCAGTAATTAAAATTCATTAATTACCTGATTTAAGACTCCTCTAGCTGTGCTTCATCTTTGATTGTTGACTTGATGACAAATCTGCAGTCCAGGTAACCTGAGAGTAGTCTGCTTTTATGGCCTCATCATCTGTTTTATGGAGAATACGCACCTAAGAATGGAAAAAGGCATGATAATATGTTCTCGGTATACATTTACACTTAAGCCCTGTATATACAAGGTGACTAGGGGCATCGCCGATATAGTTGAGGATATATATATGCATATATATATATATATATATATTTACTATAGAAGTAAACAGATAGATTGATAGATTTATCTACTGGGATTGCGCTGCCTAAAAAACATATGTGGGTCCAAGGTTTCCCCCCTTCCTGTTGGCCAAACTGCACTATTGTACAGGAGAGATGGATAGATTGATCTATCTCTATCTATTTAACTGTCTATAAAAATCACTATCTATTGGTAGTGCAATGAATGAAAAAATTCTGGGTCCCAGGGATTCCTCCCTCACTCCCAGTCCGTTACCGCAATTTGACGCTCTTTTTGAAGCTGATTCACAGCACAAGCTCTACATTAACAAATGGCAATGTAGAAAAATAGAAGAGTACCTAACAAGAAGACCTATTTTTGAAGTGCAAATACATACCAAGAAGAGATTATCAGTAATTAAAATTCATTAATTACCTGATTTAGGACTCCTCTAGCTGTGCTTCATCTTTGATTGTTGACTTGATGACAAATCTGCAGTCCAGGTAACCTGAGAGTAGTCTGCTTTTATGGCCTCATCATCTGTTTTATGGAGAATACGCACCTAAGAATGGAAAAAGGCATGATAATTTGTTCTCGGTATACATTTACACTTAAGCCCTGTATACACAAGGTGACTAGGGGCATCGCCGATATAGTTGAGGATATATATATATGCATATATATATATATATATTTACTATAGAAGTAAACAGATAGATTGATAGATTTATCTACTGGGATTGCGCTGCCTAAAAAACATATGTGGGTCCAAGGTTTCCCCCCTTCCTGTTGGCCAAACTGCACTATTGTACAGGAGAGATGATAGATCGATCTATCTCTATCTATTTAACTGTCTATAAAAATCACTATCTATTGGTAGTGCAATGAATGAAAAAATTCTGGGTCCCAGGGATTCCTCCCTCACTCCCAGTCCGTTACCGCAATTTGACGCTCTTTTTGAAGCTGATTCACAGCACAAGCTCTACATTAACAAATGGCAATGTAGAAAAATAGAAGAGTACCTAACAAGAAGACCTATTTTTGAAGTGCAAATACATACCAAGAAGAGATTATCAGTAATTAAAATTCATTAATTACCTGATTTAAGACTCCCCTAGCTGTGCTTCATCTTTGATTGTTGACTTGATGACAAATCTGCAGTCCAGGTAACCTGAGAGTAGTCTGCTTTTAAGGCCTCATCATCTGTTTTATGGAGAATACGCACCTAAGAATGGAAAAAGGCATGATAATATGTTCTCGGTATACATTTACACTTAAGCCCTGTATACACAAGGTGACTAGGGGCATCGCCGATATAGTTGAGGATATATATATGCATATATATATATATATATATATATATTTACTATAGAAGTAAACAGATAGATTGATAGATTTATCTACTGGGATTGCGCTGCCTAAAAAACATATGTGGGTCCAAGGTTTCCCCCCTTCCTGTTGGCCAAACTGCACTATTGTACAGGAGAGATGGATAGATCGATCTATCTCTATCTATTTAACTGTCTATAAAAATCACTATCTATTGGTAGTGCAATGAATGAAAAAATTCTGGGTCCCAGGGATTCCTCCCTCACTCCCAGTCCGTTACCGCATTTTGACGCTCTTTTTGAAGCTGATTCACAGCACAAGCTCTACATTAACAAATGGCAATGTAGAAAAATAGAAGAGTACCTAACAAGAAGACCTATTTTTGAAGTGCAAATACATACCAAGAAGAGATTATCAGTAATTAAAATTCATTAATTACCTGATTTAAGACTCCTCTAGCTGTGCTTCATCTTTGATTGTTGACTTGATGACAAATCTGCAGTCCAGGTAACCTGAGAGTAGTCTGCTTTTATGGCCTCATCATCTGTTTTATGGAGAATACGCACCTAAGAATGGAAAAAGGCATGATAATATGTTCTCGGTATACATTTACACTTAAGCCCTGTATACACAAGGTGACTAGGGGCATCGCCGATATAGTTGAGGATATATATATATGCATATATATATATATATTTACTATAGAAGTAAACAGATAGATTGATAGATTTGTCTACTGGGATTGCGCTGCCTAAAAAACATATGTGGGTCCAAGGTTTCCCCCCTTCCTGTTGGCCAAACTGCACTATTGTACAGGAGAGATGGATAGATCGATCTATCTCTATCTATTTAACTGTCTATAAAAATCACTATCTATTGGTAGTGCAATGAATGAAAAAATTCTGGGTCCCAGGGATTCCTCCCTCACTCCCAGTCCGTTACCGCAATTTGACGCTCTTTTTGAAGCTGAATCACAGCACAAGCTCTACATTAACAAATGGCAATGTAGAAAAATAGAAGAGTACCTAACAAGAAGACCTATTTTTGAAGTGCAAATACATACCAAGAAGAGATTATCAGTAATTAAAATTCATTAATTACCTGATTTAAGACTCCTCTAGCTGTGCTTCATCTTTGATTGTTGACTTGATGACAAATCTGCAGTCCAGGTAACCTGAGAGTAGTCTGCTTTTATGGCCTCATCATCTGTTTTATGGAGAATACGCACCTAAGAATGGAAAAAGGCATGATAATATGTTCTCGGTATACATTTACACTTAAGCCCTGTATACACAAGGTGACTAGGGGCATCGCCGATATAGTTGAGGATATATATATGCATATATATATATATATATTTACTATAGAAGTAAACAGATAGATTGATAGATTTATCTACTGGGATTGCGCTGCCTAAAAAACATATGTGGGTCCAAGGTTTCCCCCCTTCCTGTTGGCCAAACTGCACTATTGTACAGGAGAGATGGATAGATCGATCTATCTCTATCTATTTAACTGTCTATAAAAATCACTATCTATTGGTAGTGCAATGAATGAAAAAAATTCTGGGTCCCAGGGATTCCTCCCTCACTCCCAGTCCGTTACCGCAATTTGACGCTCTTTTTGAAGCTGATTCACAGCACAAGCTCTACATTAACAAATGGCAATGTAGAAAAATAGAAGAGTACCTAACAAGAAGACCTATTTTTGAAGTGCAAATACATACCAAGAAGAGATTATCAGTAATTAAAATTCATTAATTACCTGATTTAAGACTCCTCTAGCTGTGCTTCATCTTTGATTGTTGACTTGATGACAAATCTGCAGTCCAGGTAACCTGAGAGTAGTCTGCTTTTATGGCCTCATCATCTGTTTTATGGAGAATACGCACCTAAGAATGGAAAAAGGCATGATAATATGTTCTCGGTATACATTTACACTTAAGCCCTGTATACACAAGGTGACTAGGGGCATCGCCGATATAGTTGAGGATATATATATGCATATATATATTTACTATAGAAGTAAACAGATAGATTGATAGATTTATCTACTGGGATTGCGCTGCCTAAAAAACATATGTGGGTCCAAGGTTTCCCCCCTTCCTGTTGGCCAAACTGCACTATTGTACAGGAGAGATGGATAGATCGATCTATCTCTATCTATTTAACTGTCTATAAAAATCACTATCTATTGGTAGTGCAATGAATGAAAAAATTCTGGGTCCCAGGGATTCCTCCCTCACTCCCAGTCCGTTATCGCAATTTGACGCTCTTTTTGAAGCTGATTCACAGCACAAGCTCTACATTAACAAATGGCAATGTAGAAAAATAGAAGAGTACCTAACAAGAAGACCTATTTTTGAAGTGCAAATTCATACCAAGAAGAGATTATCAGTAATTAAAATTCATTAATTACCTGATTTAGGACTCCTCTAGCTGTGCTTCATCTTTGATTGTTGACTTGATGACAAATCTGCAGTCCAGGTAACCTGAGAGTAGTCTGCTTTTATGGCCTCATCATCTGTTTTATGGAGAATACGCACCTAAGAATGGAAAAAGGCATGATAATATGTTCTCGGTATACATTTACACTTAAGCCCTGTATACACAAGGTGACTAGGGGCATCGCCGATATAGTTGAGGATATATATATATGCATATATATATATATTTACTATAGAAGTAAACAGATAGATTGATAGATTTATCTACTGGGATTGCGCAGCCTAAAAAACATATGTGGGTCCAAGGTTTCCCCCCTTCCTGTTGGCCAAACTGCACTATTGTACAGGAGAGATGGATAGATCGATCTATCTCTATCTATTTAACTGTCTATAAAAATCACTATCTATTGGTAGTGCAATGAATGAAAAAATTCTGGGTCCCAGGGATTCCTCCCTCACTCCCAGTCCGTTACCGCAATTTGACGCTCTTTTTGAAGCTGAATCACAGCACAAGCTCTACATTAACAAATGGCAATGTAGAAAAATAGAAGAGTACCTAACAAGAAGACCTATTTTTGAAGTGCAAATACATACCAAGAAGAGATTATCAGTAATTAAAATTCATTAATTACCTGATTTAAGACTCCTCTAGCTGTGCTTCATCTTTGATTGTTGACTTGATGACAAATCTGCAGTCCAGGTAACCTGAGAGTAGTCTGCTTTTATGGCCTCATCATCTGTTTTATGGAGAATACGCACCTAAGAATGGAAAAAGGCATGATAATATGTTCTCGGTATACATTTACACTTAAGCCCTGTATACACAAGGTGACTAGGGGCATCGCCGATATAGTTGAGGATATATATATGCATATATATATATATATATATATTTACTATAGAAGTAAACAGATAGATTGATAGATTTATCTACTGGGATTGCGCTGCCTAAAAAACATATGTGGGTCCAAGGTTTCCCCCCTTCCTGTTGGCCAAACTGCACTATTGTACAGGAGAGATGGAGAGATCGATCTATCTCTATCTATTTAACTGTCTATAAAAATCACTATCTATTGGTAGTGCAATGAATGAAAAAATTCTGGGTCCCAGGGATTCCTCCCTCACTCCCAGTCCGTTACCGCAATTTGACGCTCTTTTTGAAGCTGATTCACAGCACAAGCTCTACATTAACAAATGGCAATGTAGAAAAATAGAAGAGTACCTAACAAGAAGACCTATTTTTGAAGTGCAAATACATACCAAGAAGAGATTATCAGTAATTAAAATTCATTAATTACCTGATTTAAGACTCCTCTAGCTGTGCTTCATCTTTGATTGTTGACTTGATGACAAATCTGCAGTCCAGGTAACCTGAGAGTAGTCTGCTTTTATGGCCTCATCATCTGTTTTATGGAGAATACGCACCTAAGAATGGAAAAAGGCATGATAATATGTTCTCGGTATACATTTACACTTAAGCCCTGTATATACAAGGTGACTAGGGGCATCGCCGATATAGTTGAGGATATATATATGCATATATATATATATATATATATTTACTATAGAAGTAAACAGATAGATTGATAGATTTATCTACTGGGATTGCGCTGCCTAAAAAACATATGTGGGTCCAAGGTTTCCCCCCTTCCTGTTGGCCAAACTGCACTATTGTACAGGAGAGATGGATAGATTGATCTATCTCTATCTATTTAACTGTCTATAAAAATCACTATCTATTGGTAGTGCAATGAATGAAAAAATTCTGGGTCCCAGGGATTCCTCCCTCACTCCCAGTCCGTTACCGCAATTTGACGCTCTTTTTGAAGCTGATTCACAGCACAAGCTCTACATTAACAAATGGCAATGTAGAAAAATAGAAGAGTACCTAACAAGAAGACCTATTTTTGAAGTGCAAATACATACCAAGAAGAGATTATCAGTAATTAAAATTCATTAATTACCTGATTTAGGACTCCTCTAGCTGTGCTTCATCTTTGATTGTTGACTTGATGACAAATCTGCAGTCCAGGTAACCTGAGAGTAGTCTGCTTTTATGGCCTCATCATCTGTTTTATGGAGAATACGCACCTAAGAATGGAAAAAGGCATGATAATTTGTTCTCGGTATACATTTACACTTAAGCCCTGTATACACAAGGTGACTAGGGGCATCGCCGATATAGTTGAGGATATATATATATATGCATATATATATATATATATATTTACTATAGAAGTAAACAGATAGATTGATAGATTTATCTACTGGGATTGCGCTGCCTAAAAAACATATGTGGGTCCAAGGTTTTCCCCCTTCCTCTTGGCCAAACTGCACTATTGTACAGGAGAGATGATAGATCGATCTATCTCTATCTATTTAACTGTCTATAAAAATCACTATCTATTGGTAGTGCAATGAATGAAAAAATTCTGGGTCCCAGGGATTCCTCCCTCACTCCCAGTCCGTTACCGCAATTTGACGCTCTTTTTGAAGCTGATTCACAGCACAAGCTCTACATTAACAAATGGCAATGTAGAAAAATAAAAGAGTACCTAACAAGAAGACCTATTTTTGAAGTGCAAATGCATACCAAGAAGAGATTATCAGTAATTAAAATTCATTAATTACCTGATTTAAGACTCCTCTAGCTGTGCTTTATCTTTGATTGTTGACTTGATGACAAATCTGCAGTCCAGGTAACCTGAGAGTAGTCTGCTTTTATGGCCTCATCATCTGTTTTATGGAGAATACGCACCTAAGAATGGAAAAAGGCATGATAATTTGTTCTCGGTATACATTTACACTTAAGCCCTGTATACACAAGGTGACTAGGGGCATCGCCGATATAGTTGAGGATATATATATATGCATATATATATATATTTACTATAGAAGTAAACAGATAGATTGATAGATTTATCTACTGGGATTGCGCTGCCTAAAAAACATATGTGGGTCCAAGGTTTCCCCCCTTCCTGTTGGCCAAACTGCACTATTGTACAGGAGAGATGATAGATCGATCTATCTCTATCTATTTAACTGTCTATAAAAATCACTATCTATTGGTAGTGCAATGAATGAAAAAATTCTGGGTCCCAGGGATTCCTCCCTCACTCCCAGTCCGTTACCGCAATTTGACGCTCTTTTTGAAGCTGATTCACAGCACAAGCTCTACATTAACAAATGGCAATGTAGAAAAATAGAAGAGTACCTAACAAGAAGACCTATTTTTGAAGTGCAAATACATACCAAGAAGAGATTATCAGTAATTAAAATTCATTAATTACCTGATTTAAGACTCCTCTAGCTGTGCTTCATCTTTGATTGTTGACTTGATGACAAATCTGCAGTCCAGGTAACCTGAGAGTAGTCTGCTTTTATGGCCTCATCATCTGTTTTATGGAGAATACGCACCTAAGAATGAAAAAAGGCATGATAATTTGTTCTCGGTATACATTTACACTTAAGCCCTGTATACACAAGGTGACTAGGGGCATCGCCGATATAGTTGAGGATATATATATGCATATATATATATATATATTTACTATAGAAGTAAACAGATAGATTGATAGATTTATCTACTGGGATTGCGCTGCCTAAAAAACATATGTGGGTCCAAGGTTTCCCCCCTTCCTGTTGGCCAAACTGCACTATTGTACAGGGAGAGATGGATAGATCGATCTATCTCTATCTATTTAACTGTCTATAAAAATCACTATCTATTGGTAGTGCAATGAATGAAAAAATTCTGGGTCCCAGGGATTCCTCCCTCACTCCCAGTCCGTTACCGCAATTTGACGCTCTTTTTGAAGCTGATTCACAGCACAAGCTCTACATTAACAAATGGCAATTTAGAAAAATAGAAGAGTACCTAACAAGAAGACCTATTTTTGAAGTGCAAATACATACCAAGAAGAGATTATCAGTAATTAAAATTCATTAATTACCTGATTTAAGACTCCCCTAGCTGTGCTTCATCTTTGATTGTTGACTTGATGACAAATCTGCAGTCCAGGTAACCT
>NW_028142689.1:0-38564 GCF_055691185.1 Crinia signifera
GGTAATCAGAACCCAAAACGTGGAGGTGCACATCTTTAATTATATCTGTTCTACTAGAAATGAAACAACAATACGCAGCAAAACAATACAATTATAGCATACAGCCATGAGCTGGTTGATTTATATTTAACAACAGAATGTCATAACAACAGTATTGTTATCTTTACCATGTCAGCTCTGTTTTTCCATGGCAACTGGTACAGACAAATCTGAATAAACAGTTAACAAAGCTAATGTGTTTAATACGGTTATTCTAGAAAATATAGCTATTACTACCATAATGTTTTTAGCTAACATATCTGACAGAGCTAATTAATTACGCTAATGCATAACCTAGGAAAACCCTATTATTTTCAAACACGGATCACGTAACAAGCAGAGACAATGCTGCTGACACACTAATCCCAGATGGAAAGGAATATTTCATTCACAGGTTAGACTCGCCCAACCTAGTAACATTTTGCATGGGTTTAGAAGAAAATATTAAAGGGTTAACCAAAGATTTCAACTGCATCGTGTTTGAGAAAAGAAGGGAAAAAATAAATACATCTCAAGTCTCAGCGGCTTCTCCCAACCTGGGTAATTACTGCGCCATCACTATGGCAACCCCTAGACGGCTCTGTCAGCATTTTGTGCTGGGATTAGGATATGACCTGAGGGGGGAAACAGATTCTGCATATCAAAAGCCAGAGAGCGGGAGGAGGGATGGGAGCTGGATAACCAGTGTGGGGGTTGAACATCTTGTTAGAGGGACTCTAACAGTGTAGGTGAGAGAACTTATGATAAAATAATAATATGGCAATAGAGATCACAGATCAAGAGGATGATGTTAAGAAAAATGGGATTATGGGAAAATCCCAGAATCACAAAACAAGACACAAGGGGCGAAATGTAATAGGGTGCGATTTTTAGACTAAAAAAAAATCGCACCAAATCGCACCTTTAAAAATCGCATTTTTTGCCGCGAATTCGCATATGTAATGAGATGCGAATTAGCGGCAAAAAATGCGATTTGCCGCGATTTTTAGTCATGAAAATGTGCGCATTTTCAGTCATGAAAATGTGCGCATTTTCATAAATGCGATTTTGTTCAAAAAAAAAAAAGGAAAAAAAAAAACGGCGTGGGGTCCCCCCTCCTAAGCATAACCAGCCCCGGGCTCATTGAGCCGGACCTGGTTCCAAAAATACGGGGGGACAAAAAGCATAGGGGTCCCCCGTATTTCTGAAACCAGCCCCGGACTCTTGGACCGGTCCTGGTTCCAAAAATACGGGGGACAAAAAATCTGGGGGTCCCCCGTATTTTGAAACCAGCACCGGGCTCCAACAGCCCGCGGTGTCATGCCACAGCCGGGGGACACTTTTTATACAAGGTCCCCCGGCCAAAACATGAGCACCGTGGCTGGTCAGCCTTGGACGGGGTACCTGGAGGAGTGGGGACCCCCCCAATAAAGGGGTCCCCCCCCCCCAGGCTTCACCCGTCCAGGGCTGAAGCCCGGGGCTGTCACCGGCGTCCGTGGCCAGTGGACGCCGGCCTGATAGGGTTAAATCCATCATACATATCATTACATTGCTTTTTACTGGCGAACTACAAGTGCCAGCAGACCTCCCCCGCATGCTGGGACTTGGAGAACCACAAGTCCCAGCATGCGGGGCATTAATGGGCCCGCTGGGACTTGTAGTCCACCTGTAAAAAGAATGTTTATAAAAAACACACACACAGAGAAGTACAAGTTTATTACACACACACACCTCAATTTTACACCAGCATACTTACCATTCCTGGATCCAGCGCTGGTCTGGCTGCTTCACAGCCGGCTCCCCCCGCACTGACAGGCAGCGGGGAGAACCGGCTGTCTCCGTCGCTTCTAACAGCCTCTGTAGCGCTGTCCGAGTGCTACAGAGGCTGAGAGCGTGATTGGCTGAGCTACAGTATGCGTCTCCATGGAGACGCATAGCTCAGTCCTGATTGGCTGAGCTATGCGTCTCCATGGAGACGCATACTGTAGCTCAGCCAATCACGCTCTCAGCCTCTGTAGCACTCGGACAGCGCTACAGAGGCTGTTAGAAGCGACGGAGACAGCCGGTTCTCCCCGCTGCCTGTCAGTGCGGGGGGAGCCGGCTGTGAAGCAGCCAGACCAGCGCTGGATCCAGGAATGGTAAGTATGCTGGTGTAAAATTGAGGTGTGTGTGTGTAATAAACTTGTACTTCTCTGTGTGTGTGTTTTTTATAAACATTCTTTTTACAGGTGGACTACAAGTCCCAGCGGGCCCATTAATGCCCCGCATGCTGGGACTTGTGGTTCTCCAAGTCCCAGCATGCGGGGGAGGTCTGCTGGCACTTGTAGTTCGCCAGTAAAAAGCAATGTAATGATATGTATGATGGATTTAACCCTATCAGGCCGGCGTCCACTGGCCACGGACGCCGGTGACAGCCCCGGGTTACAGCCCTGGACGGGTGAAGCCTGGGGGGGGGGACCCCTTTATTGGGGGGGTCCCCACTCCTCCAGGTACCCCGTCCAAGGCTGACCAGCCACGGTGCTCATGTTTTGGCCGGGGGACCTTGTATAAAAAGTGTCCCCCGGCTGTGGCATGACACCGCGGGCTGTTGGAGCCCGGTGCTGGTTTCAAAATACGGGGGACCCCCAGATTTTTTGTCCCCCGTATTTTTGGAACCAGGACCGGTCCAAGAGTCCGGGGCTGGTTTCAGAAATACGGGGGACCCCTATGCTTTTTGTCCCCCCGTATTTTTGGAACCAGGTCCGGCTCAATGAGCCCGGGGCTGGTTATGCTTAGGAGGGGGGACCCCACGCCGTTTTTTTTTTTATAAAAACACTTTTACACATTTTTATTAACAGAACCATGCACAGATCTCAATGATCTGTGCATGGTTCTGTCAAATTCGCCTGTCAGAACCTGGTCTATTTTTTTTGCGATTTTTGGTAACATTTACCAAAAATCGCACCCTATTACATTTGCGAGTTGTATACTTTATAATGGGAAAACATCTGGATGCGAATTGAAATGTGACTAAAAATCGCACTTCTAAAAGTGCGATTTCGCGGTAAAAAGTGCGATTTTTTACCGCGATTTTCAACCTATTAAATGTGCGATTTTCGGAAAATGTGCGATTTCGGCCGTTTTTGACCAAAAATCGCACATGTCTAAAAAATCACACCCTATTACATTTCGCCCAAGGAATCCTGTGCTAAGCAGTTTAAATGATTTCAAATTTTTATTGGACTTATTCCATGTCTATACTGTAAAGTAAAATAGAAATAGAAGACACATATTTAGAAATACCATACCATGCCAAGACACATATTCTCATCTTCTGTCATTTCCTCACAACTCCAATACTACCAATAATTTCCCTATTTCCTAATTTACAATTTTAGGGTTACGCCTGACTTCACCCACTGCCCTTACTTATTGCTAGAACATGGCCTTTTAAGCAAGAAACACCCATAAATACCATCAAGTACCTCATGATATAAACATCGGGATGAGAAATCGAGTGCAATTGTCACAAATCGCAGAGGTTGTAACTACTGCCCGTACAACCTCTGACTCGCCCCCCCCCTCCCAGCGGTAGGTAGGTCTTATGCAATACATCACCTGCAGAAGGATCGCATGCAATGTTTTGCATGCTACACTTCCACCCGGGAAGATCCCAGGGTGGCTCAAAAGAGAGCGGCTGGCCATACACTGCTGCAACTTCTCGCAGTAGTCTATGGCCAGCTTTACACCCACTGCAACCAGGCTCAGACTGGCCTGGCGGGGACCGGGAGATTCCCCGGTGGGCCCCATTGGTTTAGAACTCCTCCCACTTTTAAAGGGAGTGGCGCCTGCCGCCAGCCCGGGAAGTCGCCGTCAGCAGCTAGCTCCAGGCATGTGCACGGTCGCGCAGGGCGCCGCCATATTGGAGCCTGGAGACAGCCAGCGTGTGCTCTGTGTGGCGCCGACGTCTGACGTCAGATTGAGACGTCCGCAACGCACAGCACTCTTGAGAGCTACTCGGGAGCCTGCCTACCTGCCTACCCAGTGCCCACCTGCCTGGCCCACTTAAGGCACAGACAGAGCCCACGCGCCTTCCGACGGTATGTTCATAAATAAACTCGGTACCTGTCAGATAATGTTACACACTGACCCTAACTTAGGGTCCCTAAAGGAATTTTGGTTCAATAATTCTGATCTGTTCCAACTGAGGTGCTCTGTTATACCCATAGTGCACTTTTAATTGAAGCATATCTGTGTGTGTATATATATATATATATATATATATATATATATATATATATATATATATATATATACATACATACACACACACACACACACACACACACACAGATATGCTTCAATTAAAAGTGCACTATGGGTATAACAGAGCACCTCAGTTGGAACAGATCAGAATTATTGAACCAAAATTCCTCCTTTAGGGACCCTAATATATATATGAGTATTTTTCAAAGGATAAGGAAAGGGATAGAATCAATGTTGTACCTATGGAGGAAGGGGTAGTAAAATTTAAGAACCCCAGCACCTTTGATCCCCTGTCAAATAATCCTAATATTAAAACATTTTTGAGACTGGTTAATGAGGAGGTAACATCCAATGTTGATAATAGACCATTTGACAACTTAACTAAAGCTGAGAGAGAGGCTTTGAGGACTCTGAGATCTGACTACACCATTGTTATAAGAAAGGCGGATAAAGGAGGGGCTGTGGTCCTCCAGGATTTGACTAATTATGACAGGGAGATCCGAAGACAGTTGAGTGACAGTGTCACGTACGAGAAACTGTCATACAATCCTATGTTGAGAGTTAAAAAGGAAGTGGATAAATTAATTTCAATGACCTTGGGCAGTGGATGGATAGATGAGGTGTTGGCAGATTTTTTATCTGTAGAGCACCCTGTCTGTCCAATTCTCTATACACTGCCCAAGGTCCACAAGTCTTGTAGTGAACCGCCGGGTAGGCCAATAATTTCGGCCCGTGACTCGGTGTTGCAACCATTAGCACGCTTAGTAGATTTTTATCTACAGGATTGTGTCACAAGGATTGACAGTTATGTACGTGACACTGGTCACTTTCTGGAGGGTTTAAAGGCCTTGGGAGAGATACCAGAGGACTGTTTTTTGGCGACCATGGACGTTAGCTCCCTCTACACCGTCATCCCACATGGTGACGGTGTGGAGGCGGTGAAGAAATGTCTTTGCAAGGGTCCTTATTCAGGCCCGCCAATAGAATTTGTACTATCTTTACTTAAGATTGTTTTAGAAAAAAACCATTTCATGTATGACAAGGATTTCTTTTTTCAGCTGTCCGGGACGGCTATGGGCTCGAACCTGGCACTGGGGTACGCGAATATTTACATGGATGAATATGAGCGGAACCACATTGTGCCAGTGTTCGGGTCCCATATCCGGTATTACCGGAGATTCATTGATGATATTTTTATTGTTTGGCAAAGCAGTGAACAGTCATTTTTTTCTATGGTAGAGAGCCTAAATTCCCTGAATACCCCTGTGAAGTTTACTGCAGCGATTGATTTCCATCAAATGAGTTTCCTGGATGTATTGATATTCAAGAAAGACAGGAAACTTGCTCATACCCTATTCAGAAAAACAACGGACAGAAACACGTTGCTATCAGCAACGAGTCACCACCCCGATGCCCTCAAGAACAGTCTGCCAGTCTCGCAGTTTATGCGAGTACTGCGTAACAACTCTGAGGAGGAGCTGGCAATTGTTCAGATAGAGGAGACAAAACAAAGATTCTGCGAGCGGGGTTATGGCATGAATTCAATCAATAAAAGCCTCACCAGGGCACAGTCTTTGTTTAAAATGGAGACCGTAAGGGAGAAGCAGAAAAATTCAGACAGGCTACTCTTCAGTGTGAAATGTGACACGAAACTGCGGACGGTACAGCATGCAATTAAGAAAAAATGGGAAATTGTAAAAACAGACCCAGACCTCAGTAAGGCCCGAAGTGGACCGCCCTTGTTGGGCATAAGAAGAGGTTCAAATTTGAAAGATTTGCTCTACCATACTAATGCCAATTCAGATGACGTAAAAGATGGCAGCAATAAGACCTGGCTGGCACGAAAAGATGGGTGTTATCGATGCCTTGGTTGCATAACGTGCCGGTCACTTATGGTGGGTAGCTCCTTCCCACATCCTCAAACAGGGAGGAGGATTTATCTGCGGCGCAGATTGCATTGCCAACTTGATTTTGTTGTTTATATCCTTCAATGTCCGTGCAGCTTGGTTTATGTCGGTAAGACAAAAAGGACCTTTCGTGAGAGAATGACGCAACATCGTTCTGATATACGTCTTGCGTATGAAAAGGGCAGTACCGACAAACCAGTGGCTGCACATTTTGTACAGAAGGGACATCAAGTGTCCATGCTGAAATATATGATTATCGATTGGGTCCCGCCGCTACGCCGGGGTGGTGACAGGGACTTAATTTTACTAAAGAGAGAGTGTCGTTGGATACATGACCTGGACACTGTGGCCCCAAAAGGGCTTAATGAATATAACCATCTTGGTATTTTTCTACAATAGGCTAAATGTCGAAAAGAAATTATGTCTTGAAATTCTTCAAGTTTTTCACGTTTTTTTAGGTTTTTTTGATTTTGATTTTTTCTGCCTGGATTGCTATATATCTTTATATGCAGTATAGGGTGATTAGTATTAAGATTTGGAGGTCCGCATTGTACTTTTGTACTTATGTTATTGATGCGATGGTGTTTTGATGTGAACATCGATATACCATCGATTAATATATGTTGAATGTATGTGAGTCATAAAGTTTGTAATACTTGTTGTTTTTAATAATTGTACTGACATGTGTTGAATACTAAAAGGGACACAGATTACCCCGATAATGGGTTTAAAGTAAATTAATACTGTATGGTTACAGGGGACTGTGGGCTATACGCGCACAGAGCTACAGCGCTGGTGTATTTGGAATATGGCTGTGCGCTCCACCTGTACTAATGGGTGGAATGCAGGTCAGCTGCTGTAAAGCGGAAGCTCTTGATCCTGGGTGACACGCAGGACAGAGCTATTTCCGCTGCAGTGGAACGCACGCCGCTATGGATGTGCCTGTTCATGGCTGCAGCAAGAAGCGCGGCTGTGACATTTACTATTATATGGATATGTAAGTAATTATGTGCGCTGTTGGCTGTGTGTCAGTGTGTTTACAGTACTCTGTGATAAGTTTTAAGGGGAATTTCTCTTGATTGGTAGCCTTTTGGTGGGCGGGACTGGTGCTCCCATAAGTATCGACACATGTCAATAGGGATTTACCTGTGTGTCTTCTGAACGAGGCGGTCATGAGTAAGGCCACGTTCTGTGGCCGAAACGTCGACCAGAGTGTATGCCTGTAATCCTTTCCTGATTTATGGATTAAAACTCCTTTTGCTGTAAAGCTTGAAGCCCTGGTGAGTGCCATTTTTTCTATTTGGACTGTATTCGTGACCCTGTCATAGGGATATCACTGATGTGCTACCCCAGGCGGATATATTTGTAACTGAGTGTGCCAGCCCTATCCAGGATATATATATATATATATATATATATATATATATATATATATATATATATATATATATATATATATATATATATATTGCACGGGGGTGAGAGCGGCACTCGCAGCATAAAGATACACCATAAACTTATTTGGTTCAATCAGCGACGTTTCAACGTCTTTTATTAGACGTTTTCTTCAGGCTTGATATATATATATACATATACACTTGGAAATATCCCAGGATTAAAATGATTTTTTCACTCCAACTGAAGACTCCTGAGTGCCGCTATTTGCAAATGAATATGCTGACAATTTCTACCATAGAGGGCACCGGAGCCATTACTTATTAATGCAAGGAGTGCCAGGATGAAGCTGCATATACAGTGCCTCACCTGACGCAAGAACCTACACCCAGCACTGACACTGATCGGGAGAGGGAGAGCTGCTGCCGTTGAAAAGATCCTGGAAAAAATCATCGGTACTTGTTTCCTAGCACTTCCACAACGATCATAATCGCGGTCATCGGGGGTAAAATCGGGGCCATCGCGGGCATCGCGGCCACTAAAAAATCGGGTGCGATGGGCCAGACGCGATGCCCGCGATTTCCCCATAGAGAACAATGTTAAATGCCTCAATTTACCCGCGATGACCCCGATTTCCCATAGGAAACAATGTGAAATGGATCAATTTACCCAAATTATCATAGGGAACAATGGTAAATGGTCCAAAAACCCCCCTGAACATAAAAATGTCCCCCCAAAAGTACTATACGACACCCCGCGATCAACGCGAACCCGAAGCGTGGCGAGCGCAGCGAGCCCGCGAGGGGCGGCGGTACGCGTCCTCCGACCTTTTCATACCCTACTATCCACGTCGGCGTGGAGTTGAGAATAGAATAGTGTGGCGAGAGCAGCGAGCCACCGAGCCCGAAGCGTTACGAGCGGAGGCGGATACCTTCACAGTTATACGCGTCCCCTCGCGGGCTTCCCAGGTGTCCATGGCGACGCAGACACCTGTGAAGCCCGCGAAGGGACGCGTTTACCTGTGAAGGTATCCGCGTCCCCTCGCGGGGCTCGCTGCGCTCGCCACGTTTCGGGCTCGGTGGCTCGCTGCGCTCGCCACACTATTCTATTCTCAACTCCACGCCGACGTGGATAGTAGGGTATGAAAAGGTCGGAGGACGCGTACCGCCACCCCTCGCGGGCTCGCTGCGCTCGCCACACTTCGGGTTCACGTTGATCGCGGGGTGGCGTCAACTACTTTTGGGGGGACATTTCACTGCTCAGGGTTTTTTTGGGGGGGTTCTGGCCCATTTACCATTGTTCCCTATGCTGATTTGGGTAAATTGACCCATTTAACATTGTTTCCTATGGGAAATCGGGGTCATTGCGGGTAAATTGAGGCATTTAACATTGTTCCCTATGGGGAAATCGCGGCCATCGCGGGTGGACCATTTAAGCATTTTTAGGCGCACACGACGCGACCGACCTGATTTTTCACTGTTTTCAATGCATTTCAATGGAAAAATCGGGGGCGTCGGTCGCGTCGCAGGCCACTAAAATTACCCCCGATGGCCAAGATTTGTGGCCGTGCTAGGAAACCAGTACCAAATCATCCATCCGGTGTATCTTGACCAGCGCGGTTCCCCAGCTGTGTACTCCGACGGTGACGTGTCTTTGGTTGTTATACAGATCATGTGGTACTCAAGCCCACACTGATGAATAGTGGGGTACGAGCATATGTATTTTATGTAATCTTTTATCAATTGGCAGTCTGCCTTTTAAAATAAAAAAAACGTTGTTGCACTAAGAAGCGCTTCCCTCTGTACCTTTTCTGCAGATATATATATATATATATATATATATATATATATATATATATATATATATATATATATATATATATATATATATAGAGGCATTATGTGAAAGGAATGTACGGTGTGTGGCATTATGTTTAATGGGCATTATGGTCTGTGGCATTATGTGTAATGGGCATTACAGTATGTGACATTATGTGTAATGTGCATTACGGTGTGTGGCATTATATTTAATGGGCATTATGGTGTGTGGCATTATGTTAAAGGGCATTACGGTGTGTGGAATTATGTGTAATGGTCATTACAGTGTGTGGCATTACGGTGTGTGGCAATATGTGTAATGGGCATTACGGTGTGTGGCATTATGTTTAATGGGCATTACGGTGTGTGGAATTATGTGTAATGGGCATTACGGTATGTGGCATTATGTGTAATGGGCATTACGGTATGTGGCATTATGTGTAATGGGCATTACGGTATGTGGCATTATGTGTAATGGGCATTACGGTGTGTGGCATTATGTTAAAGGACATTACATATGTGTAATTGGCATTAGTGTAAATTTTTGCAGCGAGCAGGGTTCGCAAATACTCGCCATATTTGATATTTCCCCTGTCAGGAAATATTGGCACAGATTGAATACCCCCCTATATGAGACAGCTATGGAGTGGACAGTAAGGGAGATATGCGCGATGGGCTGGTAGAAAATCCATGGGCCACTTCGTACCATTTGTCCCCCAGACTGAAAGTTGCCAGCCAGCCCCTGCATAACCTCACCCACATAATTATTACAAGCAGTGGGTAGAGAAGCAGGGCTGGTAATAATTATGGGTACTTGTTTCCTAGCACGGCCACAACGATCATAATCGCGGTCATCGGGGGTAAAATCGGGGCCCGCGATTTCCCCATAGAGAACAATGTTAAATGGCTCAATTTACCCGCGATGACCCCGATTTCCCATAGGAAACAATGTGAAATGGATCAATTTACCCAAATTATCATAGGGAACAAAGGTAAATGGGCCAAAAACACCCCTGAACATAAAAATGTCCCCCCAAAAGTACTATACGCCACCCCGCGATCAACGTGAATCCGAAGCGTGGCGAGCGCAGCGAGCCCGCGAGGGGCGGCGGTACGCGTCCTCCGACCTTTTCATGCCCTACTATCCACGTCGGCGTGGAGTTGAGAATAGAATAGTGTGGCGAGCGCAGCGAGCCACTGAGCCCGAAGCGTGGCGAGCGGACGCGGATACCTTCACAGCTATACGCGTCCCCTCGCGGGCTTCCCAGGTGTCCATGCCGACGCGGACACCTGGGAAGCCCGTGAAGGGACGCGTTTACCTGTGAAGGTATCCGCGTCCCCTCGCGGGGCTCGCTGCGCTCGCCGCGCTTCGGGCTTGGTGGCTCGCTGCGCTCGCCACACTATTCTATTCTCAACTCCACGCCGACGTGGATAGTAGGACATGAAAAGGTCGGAGGACGCGTACCGCCGCCCCTCGCGGGCTCGCTGCGCTCGCCACGCTTCGGGTTCACGTTGATGGCGGGGTGGCGTCAACTACTTTTGGGGGGACATTTCACTGCTCTGTGGTTTTTTTTGGGGTTTCTGGCCCATTTACCATTCTTCCCTATGCTGATTTGGGTAAATTGATCCATTTAACATTGTTTCCTATGGGAAATCGGGGTCATCGCGGGTAAATTGAGGCATTTAACATTGTTCCCTATGGGGAAATCGGGGGCATCGCGTCTGGACCATTTAAGCATTTTTAGGTGCACACGACGCGACCGTCCCGATTTTTTCACTGTTTTCAATGCATTTCAATGGAAAAATCGGGGGCATCGCGTCGGTCGCGTCGCAGGCCACTAAAATTACCCCCGATGGCCAAGATTTGTGGCCGTGCTAGGAAACAAGTACCTAATTATGTCATATTATGCTCAGTCTCAGTCCTGAAGCCTGGCGCAGTGTAGCCCATGCAGTCTGTGCGGCAATCTGGCTGGTATGCAACCGGCGAAAGGGTAGCAGTGCACGGCCGGAGCCAACTGCTGCAGCCACAGTATGTGTGCAGCGAATGATCATAGCAGGGCCTGCAGTCACCCTCCTCTGTCAGCAGCATAATGGAAACAATGGGAATATGAAATAAGGCTCAAGAGACTGCAGCCCAAAGAGGAAGAGGACCCTAGGATACAGGAACGGCATGGGCAGGCGCACCTCTCTGGTCAGGAGGCCGCACCTCTCTGGTCAGGAGGCCACACCCCTTAAAGCAAATGACCCCGCCCCTCAGTGGGCCCCTATGAGTGCATTTCCCTGGTGGGCCCTTTATACCCCAGTCCGACACTGACTGCAACCACCATCTAACTTGCATTCTCCTTTGCTCTCATCCCTTGAATCCATCTTAAATGCCATACTCTTCTCATATTTAAAATCTCAATATATTCTCCCTCATGCTCTCTTAGATCAACTAACCTCCAGTGACTAACCTCTTCTCTGACAATTACCTCTTATGCCCATCTACAAGTCTTCTCCTCTGCCACTAGCCATCTGAAGTATTTCTGAATATTTTGACTGCAACAGCACACCACTTGGAAAGTTGAAGCCATAGTGCATGGCAGGGTTGCACATCCATGAAAATATTGTTATGGGGTCCCCATTTCTCCCTGCTCTCACTAAACTGGTGCACCCTCACTACTGTGTGGATCTCAACCCTGAACCAAACTTGCTTCTCTTCTGCAAAAGGGCCCATTTATCTATGGGTTTAAGCTACTTAAAACTTATTGTGTATGATTACTTATCCTCCAGTCAATCAGCTCCGGTCTTATGTTTGAAAAATGAAAGTTGATTGGCTGGAGCACCATTCAGCAGTTTTAAATAGCTAAGAATAATTGATATATCATATGGGCCCCTAAGTTCTTTGCCTGTACATCTTCTGTCTACTTAGTTTGTACAGCCCTGTTTTATGTCCTGCACTGTAGAACACTGGTGCACCACACAAAGACAGCAATAATGCTAATTACATAAATCCATTATTTTATTGGTGAACAACGCCTCTGAGACATTAAGAGGGCCCTGGCAAGAGTGAGGGAGTGTGGCTTAGGAGCAAAGGGCATTTCCAAGCTGGCAAATATTGACACTGCGACTCTCAAAGGGACCTCCCAGTTCTTCTGCTTCCTGGTCCCTTCCCCTAGTGGCTGCTGTGCTGCTCATCACTGCTGATTGGGGAGTCTGGAGCATTATCGGGGACTAGGAAAATGTAACAGACATCCCCATTACTGTGCTTGTGTAAACCCTGGGGCTACAGAAAGAAGATGACAATGGGAAAATGTTGGATTTACATTAGGCCAGTGGTTCCCAAACTGTGTGCCTAGGAACCCTGGGGTGCCTCGAGACACCTGCAGGGGTGCCTTGGATTGGTGGTCTAGGACAAACTCAATAGGCAAAACCAGAGTTTGTGGCTGCCAATCATGAAATATGTGGCAAGCAAAAGCGAATATTGTTCCTCACTACATAATTGATCCTAAGGTTGGTATATAAACAAAATGTACTTAATTTAATATTTTTTCTAAATTTATCAAAAAGAAAATTTTGACCATGGGGTGCCTTGAAAAATATTCTGATAGTCTAGGGTGCCATGGTTCAAAAAAGTTTGGGAACCACTGCATTAGGCAGTTAATAGAGTAAACAAAAAGGGCTTCTCAAAAGGTTTTGAAGATAGATTTAGCACTGCTTCAAAAGCCTAGTACTCACATGCATCTCAGTCACAACTTCACTTGCAGCAGAATGGGCATTAATGGAGAGTAATGCGGCATTTGCAAATTTGCTAAGCTTAGTGTGTGTGTAGTCAGAATTGGTGATTTTGCTCAAGGACGGAACTGCGAGAGACAAAGCCTCTGCTCTTAAGGGGGCACTTTTCCATTGTCTCTTTCTGCCCACCATTTCATCCACACAGTTTCTTTTTTTTTTTCTGTAGCAGACAGAGAAGCTGTGTCACAGAATCTGCTTCCTCTTACTCACAGAGAGATTGAGCTGGCGGCCGGCTGACTCTAGGGCAGGGCTGGGCAATTGCGGCCCTGCAGATGTTGATGAACTACACATACCAGCATGCCTTGTATCAGTTTCAGCATGGCCACATAGCAAAACTAATGAAAAGCATCCTGGAATGTGTAGTTCATCAACATCTGGAGGGCCGCAATTGCCCAGCCCTGCTCTAGGGGCAATTACAGCACACAGTTCCTCCCAGAGGTTGTCTTTAATAATTGTTGGCAGCAATGATTGTATGTGTTTGTAGATGAAGTGCGTGTTTGTGGGGTTGTTTTTAGGGAAAGTTGTGTTTGTTTAGTTGAAATAGGAGTGTGTGTGTGTGTGTGTGTGTGTGTTGAAGTAAAAGGTGTTTGTGCATCGGAGTGAAAAAGGTGTGTAAAAGGGGTGTGTGAATCTGAGTGCACACCTCACCCCCTCCCTCGCACAGCACGAACCCCTCACAGCTGTTCTAGGATGATTTGCATAAATGCAGAGGAGAAATCATTTGATAGACAGTGACCATCGACTGATTTCTCCAGCGCTCGCAGATCTGAGACACCTCTGTGGTGTCTCAGATCTCCGAGCGCCCTATGCGGGAAGCAGGCGGGCAGCTGACATCCATTGACTTCAGCTACCTGCACCCGTGCCACTGGGCCATTACTATGGGAATGCCCAGCTGCTAGGTGCAAGCTTGGAGGCAGACATTCAGTTCACCGTGCCGGCTTGCACCAAGCATCTGCACTTGCAGCTGCTTACGCATGTGCAGACCCTGAATAGATGCTGTGTCTATTCCCGCTAGCAGGGGAGACTCACAACTGTGTCCCCCCCCCCACCACCATCACCACCACGGGACACTGCCGACCCCATGCGGAACTTGGGGCCGCCCCAAATAAATGGGATGGTCCAGCGAAAATCGGGACAGTTGGGAAGTATGTAAAATGTAAACCTTTAGCAACCATACAACATGCTTTGGATTGTACCGCAGTACTGTATCACTACATACTGAAAAATAAGCAGGTGTTTAAGGCAATGGGAATTAAATATAAAATGTATAGTTCTCAGAAAACTTACTAAATACTATTGCACCATCTGTTCCGAAATTGTTTCACATCTGTTGTTCACTTCCCAAGAGCATGTGTTATGTGTTTTCAAAACTCTCTGTGTGTGCTTCTGTAGGAATATGCCCCGGTGCAGGGACAGGTCGCCCTGCACCGGAGTGGGAGGAGTGGTGCCCCCACCAGGAGGCCCCACCCCCTGCAGCCAGGGCCAGTGTACTTGTGCGGTCACTGGCCCTGCTGCTTGTGGGCGCATGCTTCCTTTCCTGGGGTGGCTCAGCGCCACCCCATGGAGCTGGAGGCAGGCCCTCCGATGACGGCGGGTGTGGAGGCAGCGGTGAATCCTCCCCGCTGCTCCCCGCAAACAATGGTGGCAATTTGAGTTTGGCGCCAAAGGAGAGCCAATCATGGCTCCCGCTCTGGCGGCCAATGGAAAGTGGCAGCGACGAGCCAATCCTTGCTCGCCACATCACAAGCCCCGTCCCCAGGTGCTGGTATGTATTTACCAGCACTGGGAGCGGCAGGGAGTTCGGCGGCCGGGAGAGAGAGGGAAGGAGCTTCCGCAGGAGGACAGAAGAATGCGCCGGAAGCCCTGGAAGGTGGCAGCTGTGTGCATAGGACTGCTACACACTGCCGCCCGCCAGGCGAAGTACAAGATGCCAGGGACCGTCGGAGAGGACACCGGAAGCCTGGGCGCAGCGGGGTGCAATGCAGAAGAGCTTGCCCTGGCCCCCGCTGCCCCGGTGAAGACTACAAGAAGCCGGTGAAGACAGCCCAGCACATGTAGCCAGACCAGGTTTGGTTCAGCAGCTGCCCTGGGATGAGTAAGTCCACATGTGGCCCCCACTAGACCAACAGGTGTTCGGGCCGTAGGCCCAGGGGCCCAATTCAGGCACTAAGCCTGTGGCGCTGGTAGTCGGGCAGTAGGCCCGTGGGGCATTAAGGAATGTTATAGTCAGGCATTTGGCCTGCTGGGGTATGGGGTATTAGGCCCATTGGTGGTTTGGGCAGTAAGCCCATATAGTCGGGCATTAGGCCCGTGTAGCAGAGTCAGGCCCGTTGGCCTGGGTAGGCAGCAGCCGGGTCATCTAGGCCCATGAGCAAGTACCACTGGGGCCCTCCTGGCCCTCATCTAAGTAATTTAGGCCTTTAGGCCCTTGTGTACTAGGCCCAGACCCTCCAATGTCTGAGGTCTCTCAGTAGGGTTAATAGGTCTGCGGCAGCAGGCCGTGAATTCAGGTATCACCACAGGGACTACTGTGGTATGGCTGGGAGCAGCCAGAGGGAGGTAAGCCCTCACTAGTGTGCTGGTGCAGTGTGGTCTTTGTTGCATTGTACTGTTGTATTTGGCACTGTGTATTGTATGCTGTACTTGGGTTCATGCAATTGGGGCCCTGTGCAGGTTGTGTTCTTTTTAGGTTGTGCAAGCGTTAGGCGCCAGGTTGCGCGATGGTAGGCCATGGCATCGGAGGAATCCGGCGCTAGGTCGCAGGTTGCGTGGGCGAGAGGCTCCAGGTTGTGTGACGCTAGGCTGTAGCATCAGAGGATCCAGCGCTAGGTCGCAAATTTTGTAAAACCGCAAGTCGGAAGACCGGTAGGCGGCTGGTGAGTATAACCGGTGTTGTATCTGTTGTGTTGTTCGTGCTTCTTCCCCTCCCCGAAGCATTTCCCCACATGAATTACACTGCCGTGTTTCACAAGTGGGTGTAACCAGTCTGAGGCCAGTAATGCCTGTGATGATTATCCCCTCCCCCCAGAGTGGGACTCTCCTTCCCAGTTTCCCCTACAGGTGGCGTTGCATCGGAAGCCAGTGGAGCAAGAGGGAAGTACCGGGACCATCATCAACCCGAAGGTAAGAGACGGAGGGCAGCAAGGTGAGTACGTGCAGCGATCGTTGGCGCGGGACACGTCCCCTTTCCTCTTACACTTTTATAAGCTCCCAGGTACTGTGTGTTTGTATGTTTTTGTATGCCTTTGTGGGAGCAGAAAGCATGTGCTCTGTCAAAGGCTTAAATTTAATTAATATACAGAATTCAGAATGACACATTGCTTTACAGGATACATGGAGCTTTGGGAGGTTTACCTTGAGTGTCATCGAATGATTGTACTTTTTAAGAGTGTACACTGTTATGTTTTCAGAGCAAGATACTGTATATCAAATATAGGCTATTTTTGAAAACTAGGATCATGGAGATAACAATAAGATACCCCATCTGTAGCACAGTTGAAGGGGTGTTTCACGCTCTACCCAAAGGGTGTGTTTAGCTCCACTTATGGGTGTGTCTATGCTTGAATGCTTGTTGTTGCAAAATATTTCTATATAACATTAGTAATAAAACATTTTGGGAAGTTTTGAATGCATTGATACTAACATTGTTGTCTGCAATATGGGGTTTCCAACTATTATATTCACTGTGATATTTTTATTTCTCAACACAATAATCATGATTAATGTGATGCGTATGCAGTAAATTTTTTTATTGTGAACACTGTCTGCAACTTGTAGGCACTGTCTATATTGATAAAATATGCTGTTTTACATACCATTATAGCATTAGCCATTTATTATGGACACACTTACATTAAACAAATGTAAAAAATTATATAAGGTACTTATATCCTAGCACGGCGCCTACGATCTAGATTGTATGTGTCGGGCCGATATCGCAAGCATTGCATGCATCTTATGTGTTTGTGCGGCATAAGATGCATGCAATGCAATCAACAAGATTTTTACATTGGAATCAATGTGAAATGGTCCCTGAGACACAATTTTACATTTACTCCGATGTAAAAAGCCCCCAAAACCCCAATTTTAATTGCTAACCCCCCACATGGGTGAAATGACCCCCCCCCCATTGTTAACGCCACCCCTCGGAATACATGTGAAGTAGTCCGCGTCCCAGCTCGCCACGCTTCGGGCTCGGTGGCTCGCTGCTCTCACCACACTATATAATATCAACTCCACGCCGACGTGGATAGTGGGGGTATGAAAAGGTCGGAGGACGCGTACTGCCGCCCCTCGTGGGCTCGCTGCGCTCGCAACGCTTCGGGTTGGTGTTGTTAGTGCCGGTGGCGTTAACAATGGTTATTGGGGGTTTTATTACAATTTTTATGTTATTTATTATTTATTTATTTATTTATTTGCAGTTTCTTATATAGCGCAGCAGATTCCGTTGCACTTTACAATAGTAGACAGTGATATAACAAACTGGGTAACAGACAGACTTGGAGGTTAGTGGGCCCTGCTGCAAGCTTACAATCTATTAGGTATATAGGAGGGAAACACAAGGACAGGCACCAGTAATAGCATAGCAGTCCCAACAAGTTACAAGTCCAGAAGGGAAGCTATATAATACATAAGTGCCTCAGAGGGTTATGCGTGTAGAACTTAAATATGATAGGCTTTCCTGAAGAGGTGAGTTTTCAGGGAACACATGAAAGTTTGGAGGCTAGTGGAGAGTCTTCTTGTGCGTGGAAGGGCATTCCATAGGATGGGAGCAGCCCAATGAAAGTCCTGTAATAGTGAATGGGAGCTAGTGATCCGCTCAGATGAGAGACGCAAATCTTGTGCAGAGCGGAGTGGTCGAGATGGGAGATATTTTGTGATAAGTGCAGAGATATATGCTGGTGCAGTATGGTTAATAGCTTTATATGCAAGTAGAAGTGTTTTATATTGCATACAGTAATATACAGGCAACCAATGGAGGGACTGGCAGAGCGGATCAGCAGACGATGAGCGTCTTGCAAGGAAGATCAGCCTAGCAGCAGCATTTAAAATGGATTGCAGTGGTGAGAGTCTGTTCTTGGGTAGACCAGTTAGGAGACTATTGCAATAATCAATGCGGGATATAATGAGTGCATGGATAAGAGATTTAGTAGTGTCTTGTGTGAGATACGGTCGTATTTTGGATATGTTTTTTAGATGCATGTAACATGATTTGGAGACAGATTGAATGTGGGGAACAAAGGACAGGTCAGAGTCGAGGGTGACCCCTAAGCAACGAGCTTGTGGGGTAGGGTAGATTGTCGAGTTGTCAACAGTGATGGAGATATCAGGATGGTAACTGTTCTTAGTTGGCGGGAATATAAGTAATTCAGTTTTGGAAATATTGAGTTTGAGTTGGCGAGAAGACATCCAAAATGAGATGGTAGAGAGACATTCAGAGACTCGGCCAAAAACCACTGGTGACAACTCTGGGGTTGATAGATAGATTTGAGTATCATCCGCATATAAGTGATACTGAAATCCGAAAGAGCTGATTCGTTTTCCAAGCGAGGAGGTATAGATTGAGAAAAACAGAGGACCTAAGACTGAGCCTTGCGGAACTCCGACTGACAGAGGTAGTGAAGAGGAAGTAGAGTCAGAGAAGCGAACAGTGAAAGAGCGATCAGATAGGTAAGATGTGAACCAGGAAAGGGCTGTATCATTAAGACCTAGGGAGTGTAGTGTTTGTAAAAGGAGAGTGTGATCCACAGTGTCAAACGCAGCAGAAAGATCTAGAAGAATAAGCAGTGAGTAATGGCCTTTAGACTTAGCTGTTACTAGATCATTCACCACTTTAGTCAGTGCTGTCTCAGTGGAGTGTACTTTTTTGTATTGGTGATGGGAAGTGGATGTGAAAGAACAAGTAGAGAAGTAATTAAAGAGCTCATGAGTGTTTAGAAGAGGGGAGTGAATAATGGAGGAGGCAATGTGTACTGAGTGGTGAGTGTCAGGGAGATTATAGGATGGTTGAAGTTTGGTGAGTATTCCATGTAGTGAAATGAGAAGTAGCATTGTGGTGAGCATGATGTGATAGTTTGTCTGTTGGTGACCAGGTAAAGTAGAGATTGTTTGAGAAAGTGTGAAATAGTATTGTATTACCTTGTTTGATGTTGTTCAATGTTTTTCAACTGTTTTATAACTGTTCTTTATAAGTAAATCCACTTTGTATATTTCCCACTTAGTCGATTTCTCAATTAAAGGACTGCCTTCTATATGACCAGATATAGCAGGTCTAATTAAGAGAGACTACAGCTGAGGTCACATGACCAGCTAATCAAGGCCTGTGTAACATAAACACTAGCCAAAACATTTAGTACAATAAAGTATGCCTCACTGAACACAGCTTCAAACAGGTACTATAAAGACTAGAAACACATTAATAATACAGCATTTGTTATGCAAAGGGCAAAAATACAGATTATCAGTTATAGTGTTTTATATACCAGTTTAAATCACATACATTGTATACTGCTGCAATGGGCTCATAGGGATTTATGCAGAGCAGAATGCTGGGACTTGTAGAGAAACGGACCAGTTTAAATCACATACATTGTATACTGCTGCAATGGGCTCATAGGGGATTTATGCAGAGCAGAATGCTGGGACTTGTAGAGAAACGGACCAGTTTAAATCACATACATTGTATACTGCTGCAATGGGCTCATAGGGGATTTATGTTGCTGACCACCAAAGCGGAAGTGTTATGGCATCTTATGGATCTCATGGATCTTATGCATCTTATGGATGCATAAGATCCATAAGATGCGATATCGTACATACAATTAAAAATCTTTTCAATTGTATAGATTGTATGCCTTAATTAAGGCATACAATCTTATGCGATGGGCGCCGTGCTAGGAAATAAGTACCTTTATATAAAACTACTTTTCAAACAAGATGCAGTAATAGACTCTGGTGTTCACCTGGAAAAAACCTACATGTCAATAATAAATACTGGTCTAATATTTGGTCTAATTCAACCTTACATCAGCGTATGTCTATGTATTCCTCAAACCTATAGAAGATAAAATAACGGTACTTATATGTTAGTTGGGCGCCCACTAAGCTATTTGCCTTGTTTTCCGTGTCCCCTCGCGGTGCTCAATACGCTTGCCACTCTTCGGGCTCGGTAGCTCGCTACGCTCGCCACACTATATAAAATCGACTCCATGCCAACATGGATAGTGCGGGGTACGAGCGTACTGACTATAGTGGATACCCAACTAACATATAAGTACCGTATTAACTGTTGTGATATGAAGTATTTGGAGAACACTGTGTGAGTAATATCGCTTTATGTTTTACAGGAAGCAGTGTTAAATTACTCTTTGAGGAATCCATTGACATACCATAACTTATGCCAAAACTGTAATTAAAATAATGTGTTTAACTAAAGAAAGATTACCAGCAACAATGATAGTGCTGAGTCACTGACAAGCAGCAGCGCGTTATGGATGAGCACACATCAATAGAGTTAAGAATACCCTGTGTGTGCTATCATATGCTGCTGTCTCTCCCTTCTTACAGTGGGGCTAGTCAGCAGGGACTCCTGTGCAGCTTCAGCAAATCACTGTCCTTGTTAAGAAACTCTTTAGCGGCACACCTGCCAGAATTCTATATACTATTTTCCTTTCATTTTAATAAAAAACACAAACAGTGGGGTGTTTACATTTAGCTCTGTGTCTATTAAGAGCTTTTGGCTGCAGTTGCTATATGCTTCTCTACTGATATATAATCGGACTGCCTCCCTCGGTTATTGCAGCCCAAGCTATGGCCACTTTAATTCTCCTGAGAGCCTAAGCAGGCCCATTGTTTCACTATGTCTTCTCTCCAGATGCAGTGCAGCGCAGTCATTATTGTGGCTGCATCTGTGGCAGGTGCCAGGGGGGTCCTTTCAGATAGGGGTCTGAGGGTATTTACCCCTTGGGTCCACTTTATTCCGGCTTTGAAGCTCACTTCATGGAGAAGGAGTAAAGCGCACATTTCATGGTAACTATTAATCTCATTAACAGGTGTGTAAATGTGTAGCCTAGTTCAACTCAGAATCCTCTCCATGCACAGCAGCCAGCCTTGCAATTTAACCTAGAGATGGAAGAAACATGGAAATGTGCAGCTTCTTTCTACAGTATGCCATCGTATGTACTATAGAGTCCAATGTTAGTAAGGTTACAAAAATACACAGGTCCATCAAATAAAAAATGTATCCATTACCAATTTAGCCTCTTGGTGGGAACAAAATATTTCCTGACCACATTTCTGAGTGAAATAGTTTCTCTATATTAGTCATAATCAATATACAGATGGGGCTGGCTTAATCTTTGCAGGGCTGGCATTTTAGACGCCAGCCCCGCCATCACGCCAGCCCTGCCAGGGGGGCACGCGCGCACGAGACGCTCGCGCGCCCCCTGGGAAACGGAGCCTTGCAACTGTAAAGGAATCTGCTGCACTATATAAGACACTGTAACGGAATCTGCTGCACTAAATAAGACACTGTAACGGAATCTGCTGCGCTATATAAGACACTGTAACGGAATCTGCTGCGCTATATAAGACGCTGTAACGGAATCTGCTGCGCTAAATAAGACGCTGTTACGGAATCTGCTGCACTATATAAGACGCTGTAACGGAATTTGCTGCGCTACTGTATATAAGACACTGTAAAGGAATCTGCTGCGTTATATAAAAAACTGTAACGGAATTTGCTGCGCTATATAAGACACTGTAACGGAATCTGCTGCGCTATATAAGACACTGTAAAGGAATCTGCTGCGCTATATAAGATGCTGTAACAGAATCTGCTGCGCTATATAAGAACTTGCAACGGAATCTGCTGTGCTATATAAGACTGTAACGGAATCTGCTGCGCTATATAAGACGCTGTAACGGAATCTGCTGCGCTATATAAGACACTGTAACATAATCTGCTGCCCTATATAAGACACTATAACGGAATCTGCTGCACTATATAAGACGCTGTAACGGAATCTGCTGCGCCATAAAAGACGCTGTAACGGAATCTGCTGCGCTATATAAGAACCTGCAACGGAATCTGCTGCGCTATATAAGAACTTGTAACGGAATCTGTTGCGCTATATAAGACACTGTAACGAAATCTGCTGCGCTATGTAAGACACTGTAACAGAATCTGCTGCGCTATATAAGACACTGTACCTGAATCTGCTGCGCTATATAAGACGCTGTAACAGAATCTGCTGCGCTATATAACAAGCTGTAACGGAATCTGCTGCGCTATATAACAACCCATAACGGAATCTGCTGCGCTATATAAGAACTTGCAACAGAATCTTCTGCGCTATATAAGACACTGTAACGGAATCTGCTGCGCTATATAAGAACTTGCAACAGAATCTTCTGCGCTATATAAGACACTGTAACGGAATCTGCTGCGCTATATAAGACACTGTAACAGAATCTGCTGCGCTATATAAGAACTTGTAACGGAATCTGCTGCGCTATATAAGAACTTGCAACAGAATCTTCTGTGCTATATAAGACACTGTAACAGAATCTTCTGCGCTATATAAGACACTGTAACGGAATCTGCTGCGCTATATAAGACACTGTAACGGAATCTGCTGCGCTATATAAGACACTGTAACGGAATCTGCTGCTTTATATAAGACACTGTAACTGAATCTGCTGCACTATATAAGAACTTGCAACGGAATCTTCTGCGCTATATAAGACACTGTAACGGAATCTGCTGCGCTATATAAGACGCTGTAACGGAATCTGCTGCTTTATATAAGACACTGTAACTGAATGTGCTGCACTATAAAAGACGCTGTAACGGAATCCTCTGCGGTATATAAGACACTGTAACGGAATCTGCTGCGCCATATAACAACCTGTAACGGAATCTGCTGCGCTATATAACAACCTGTAACTGAATCTGCTGCGCTATATAAGACACTGTAACGGAATCTTCTGCGCTATATAAGACACTGTAACAGAATCTGCTGCGCTATATAACAACCTGTAACAGAATCTGCTGCGCTATATAAGACACTGTAACGGAATCTGCTGCGATATATAAGAACCTGTAACGGAATCTGCTGCGCTATATAAGACACTGTAACGGAATCTGCTGCGCTATATAACACACTGTAACGGAATCTGCTGCTTTATATAAGACGCTGTAACGGAATCTGCTGCGCTATATAACAACCTGTAACGGAATCTGCTGCGCTATGTAAGAACCTGTAACTGAATCTGATGCGCTATATAAGAACTTGCAACGGAATCTTCTGCGCTATATAAGACACTGTAACAAAATCTGTCGCGCTATATATGAACCTGTAACGGAATCTGCTGCGCTATATAAAATGCTGTAACGGAATCTGCTGCGCTATATAAGACCCTGTAACGGAATCTGCTGCGCTATATAAGACACTGTAACGGAATCTGCTGCGCTATATAAGAACTTGCAACGGAATCTTCTGCGCTATATAAGACACTGTAACAGAATCTGCTGCGCTATATAAAATGCTGTAACTGATGATTGAACTACTGATACTGAGATAGTGAAGCCGTGCCTCTACCCGCTAGGCCACTATTGCCTGTGATTTTACTGCTGGCAGATGGTTAGCATGGCTTCTGCACCAATCAAATACAGTTCATGACCATCCAGTACGTCACTGCGGCTGCGAATAAAATAAAATAACTCTGTCCGTAAAGTAAGGACAAAATCCGTAGTGTAAAGTATGATACTGTAGGTCCTCAAATAATGTTTTAAGTAATCATCCAGCAATAGCAAAGGTTAGCATGGCTTCTGTACCAATTACATAAATGACCGTACGTAGCTGCTTCTGCGAATAAATAATGTACAAACACTCTGTCCGTAAAGTAAGGACAAGATCCGTAGTGAAAAGTGGCTGGTTAGCAAAGGTTAGCGAATTTAATCCCGAAACACGGTCCTCAAGGCAAGGAGTTTTACCTGAAAAGCTAAATCTATTTTGCGAAAAAAAAACGTTCTCTGTAGCGCAGTATGTATGGGTATTAACTATCGTGTACTGTACATGGAGGCCTGCCATTGTGAATTTTTGTTTGTGGAAAAGTCCGAAAGAATTTGATAAGTACCAACTACTGTAACTACAGTACCTGTATTGGTTTAAAAAAAAAAAAAAAAGAACGTTTAAAAAATAAAAATATATTGTAACCAACTGAGGATCGAACTACTGATACTGAGATAGGGAAGCCGTGCCTCTACAAGTTAGGCCACTGTTGCCTCGGAATATAGTGATAGCAGATGGTGAGTATGGCTTCTGCACCAATCACATACAGTTCATGAACATACAGTGCGTCACTGCGGCTGCGAATAAAATAAAATAACTCTGTCCGTAAAGTAAGGACAAAATCCGTAGTGTAAAGTATGATACTGTAGGTCCTCAAATAATGTTTTAAGTAGTCATCCAGCAATAGCAAAGGTTAGCATGGCTTCTGTACCAATTACATAAATGACCGTACGTAGCTGCTTCTGCGAATAAATACTGTACAAACACTCTGTCCGTAAAGTACGGACAAAATCCGTAGTGAAAAGTCGTGGCGGCCACTGTTTTGTAGAAGAGATTTTTACGCATGCGCTGTACTGTTTGGGAAAAGTGACATCTGGTGGTCAATGAGTGTAAGTGCAGGTTACATTTACAAGATTACGTTACGTTATAACGCGATCTATAACGGGACTATAGCGCAAGGAGCAGGCGCGATCCATGCGCGATTTGCATGGCGCACTTTATGCGCAACGCAGCCACGATGTACTTGGGCATAACTGTATGTATACGTATGTTCATATGGTTGACAGGGGTCAGGTAAAAGTGTGCTTACCCTCCCCTGCCCCTCAAACATTAACCCTAGCATCCAGCAGCCTAATTACCTATCCCTACACAGCCTAAGCCTAACCCCTACACCCCACTGTTTCAATTGCCGGTGGACCTGTGTGCTCAAAATGCCAGAGCCAATTTCTGGTCCCAGTCCAGCCCTGAATGTGTATAAGGTAAAGTGGTACTACTGTGTGATGTATCGTGAATAAGGGACACCATCGCATGAATAAAGTTGCACTACTGTGTGGCATAATTTGAATTGGGGGTACTATTGTGTGGCCATGCCCCTTCCCAGCAAGAACACACCCCTGTTTGGGCTACGCACCGAATGTGTGCACTGTTTCTATTTAAAATATTGCAGGTAGGAGCACCAAAATGATGACTGCTATGATGAGGGTTGATGGTGCTGGGAAAGGGGAGCAGGGTCAGAGGCAGAACTAGGGGTGGTGCTAGGGGGCACCAGCCAAAATCTTGCCTAGGGCGTCATTTAGGCTAGGGCTGGCTCTGTTTCCAGCTGCACTAACCAGATCACTGGTTCGGAAAAAACATTTTGTATCCCAATTGCACACTGAGTGAGAGATATACACATAATAATCAGAGATCTTGGTTGCATATATCTGCAGATATAGGGCTAAGCCCCCAGGCTGTACATCAAGGTGTCTCTGTGTCACTGGGGGTCCCTAATATTGGGTATGGGTCTGGGGTGTGGACCCCAACATGCCAGCACAGGCTGACTACTCCAGGGCAGCACACAAATGAAAGTTAGTAGGGGTTAATAAGAAGCACATAAGTGCTATGTAAGGGAGTGAAGGTGTGATTAAAATAATACATACAATGTAATAGGGAAAACATAAGTGTTAATACCCCTAGTGCCATTGGAGAAGCAAGGGGTATCTCCAGGTAAGCTGGCTCTCAGATGTTATACGCCAGGGGTATCTCCAGGTAAGCTGGCTCTCAGATGTTATTAGCCAGGGGTATCTCCAGGTAAGCTGGCTCTCAGATGTTATACGCCAGGGGTATCTCCAGGTAAGCTGGCTCTCAGATGTTATACGCCAGGGGTATCTCCAGGTAAGCTGGCTCTCAGATGTTATACGCCAGGGGTATCTCCAGGTAAGCTGGCTCTCAGATGTTATACGCCAGGGGTATCTCCAGGTAAGCTGGCTCTCAGATGTTATACGCCAGGGGTATCTCCAGGTAAGCTGGCTCTCAGATGTTATACGCCAGGGGTATCTCCAGGTAAGCTGGCTCTCAGATGTTATACGCCAGGGGTATCTCCAGGTAAGCTGGCTCTCAGACGTTATACGCCAGGGGTATCTCCAGGTAAGCTGGCTCTCAGACGTTATACGCCAGGGGTATCTCCAGGTAAGCTGGCTCTCAGATGTTATACGCCAGGGGTATCTCCAGGTAAGCTGGCTCTCAGATGTTATACGCCAGGGGTATCTCCAGGTAAGCTGGCTCTCAGATGTTATACGCCAGGGGTATCTCCAGGTAAGCTGGCTCTCAGACGTTATACGCCAGGGGTATCTCCAGGTAAGCTGGCTCTCAGACGTTATACGCCAGGGGTATCTCCAGGTAAGCTGGCTCTCAGACGTTATACGCCAGGGGTATCTCCAGGTAAGCTGGCTCTCAGACGTTATACGCCAGGGGTATCTCCAGGTAAGCTGGCTCTCAGACGTTATACGCCAGGGGTATCTCCAGGTAAGCTGGCTCTCAGACGTTATACGCCAGGGGTATCTCCAGGTAAGCTGGCTCTCAGATGTTATACGCCAGGGGTATCTCCAGGTAAGCTGTCTCTCAGATGTTATACGCCAGGGGTATCTCCAGGTAAGCTGGCTCTCAGACGTTATACGCCAGGGGTAGCTCCAGGTAAGCTGGCTCTCAGACGTTATACGCCAGGGGTAGCTCCAGGTAAGCTGGCTCTCAGATGTTATACGCCATTCTCATGTGGCCTTACACTGGGCTATTAGACCCAGACATATATGTTATTGTTTATGGGATGGATTTGGGAGTGTGGTGCCCCCTGTGTTGGTAGGGCTGGTCTGCTCCAGGTTAGCACACCCTAACACTTTATTAACACTTATGTTTTCCCTATCACATTGTATGTATTATTTTAACCACACCTTCACCTCCTTACATAGCACTTATGTGCTTCTTATTAACCCCTACTAACTTTCATTTGTGTGCTGTCCTGGAGTAGTCAGCCTGTGCCGGCATGTTGGGGGTCCACACCCCAGACCCATACCCAATATTAGGGACCCCCAGTGACACAGATGCCTTGACGTACGGCCTGGGGGCTTAGCCCTATATCTGCAGATATATGCAACCAAGATATCTGTATTATCTGATTATTATGTGTATATCTCTCACTCAGTGTGCAATTGGGATACAAAATTTTTTCCTAACCAGAATTACCCCTCCCTTTTGGCACCTGAGTGACATCACCTCTGATTGAGTAGCTTGCCAACAAATGTGTTGTGCAGATCACTGGTTCCTAGCTGCAGGTAAGTATTAGTTGCCTCATTTTGAAGAAAAAAAACATCAGAAACAAATGGCTGCTCACAAGGGTCCGATCCGAGCATAGCCTTAATTGCCAGCTGCAGAGAAGGCTATGCAGGAGTCTGAAAACCAGAGCGATGACCAGATAATGCTATCTCAAGATAGCATTCTTATGGCATGGCTAACTTCAGTATTTTTTAAGTTAATTTGGGCAAATCCCATTTCCCATTAAAAGTATGTAAAATGCAATCTGATTACTAAAAAAATTATATTATTGGCTTCAAGGAGAAATTTACTATTGTTCCTCCAATTGCCCTTTAGTACATTTACGTGATATTAACATAATATTTATTAATATTACTACCAGTTATTTATACAGTGCACACAACCTCCGCTGCAGGCCCCTCCCCTCTGATGGCAAGTAGACTATATCATTATGCTAGCATCCACTGCACATGTGCAGGTCTCCAGGAACATGACGCTAAAGTAAGTAGAATATGTGGGTGCGGTGTGGGATCCACTGAAACCTCACACACTGCACCCATTATAGACATTTCCTATGATCTGTAATTCCCTACTACATGCACACACACAAACATTCATGCTAGGGTTAATTTTGCCAATTAACCAATCAATAATTTTTTAGTTTTTTTTGGAAGGAAACTGAAATACCAAAGGAAACCCATACAAGTAGGGGGGGGGGGGGGGGGGGGGGGCAGGATATATAAACACAGTAGGGGTCATGATGAGAATCGCACCTATGACCTCAGTGAGGCAGCAATGCTAAAAATTACACCATCTGTGGTGCCCCCGAATGTGACTTTTTTTCATATTATTTTAATTAAAATAATATTGATAATTATAGAATGCCAATTTGTGAGTTGTCATTTCTATTAAATAAATAAATAGCATGGGGCCGGATTCTAATATGTTTTGGGTACTTGTTTAGTTTCACGGCGGCAGTGGCCGTGCGTCTGAGTCCTCTTGCGGGGCTCGGTGGCTCGCTGTGCTCGCCACGCTATCTAAAATTAACTCTATGCCAACGTGGATAGTAGGGGTATGAACTATCTTCATTGACATAGAGTTCATTTACCTTATTTTTGATAGTTTAGTGAGCGCAGCAGCCGGAAGTTCACGGCGGCCATACTGCCGCCGTGAAACTGAACAAGTACCATGTTTTGTACTATAGCGCTGCTGGGAAGCGGCTGTGCAATGCCATTCAGCTAAAAAAATGCTAATGCAGCAGGAGGAAAAGGGTATCTGTGGTCCACGTGCTACAGAAAACATTGGTTGAAATGGTCATATCTCTGCATCATTTGCTTAAGCTGAAACTTACTTAATATGGCCATGAGAACTTCTCTGCCGGGTCCAAAAAGCCTAGCAAGGTTAGCTGCAATAACTTTTTTGATTTCTATTTGTAATATGCTATATACGCATTCAAAAATAATGTTCCCAATATTAGTTTATTTGATGGAAGGTTTGCAATGAGTTATTTGCTGCATTGGTATAGTTTATTGCACATGTGACAATGTACAGTAACTAAGGTAAATAATTACCATAACTAATTTCCCATGAGTAAAAACACAGAGCACCTTCCAGGTTGTGATCTGCATTCTCTACCTAATAAGACAGTGTTTAGTTAGGATAGGAGATAAGGTCACAACAGGAATTGCCTTTGTTATCTTTTACTTCAAACTGTGACTCAATAAACTGAGGTAAAAATCAACTGAAATACTTGTCACTGACATAGAAACATAGAATTTGACGGCAGATAAGAACCATTTGGCCCATCTAGTCTGCCCCTTTTTTTATCCCATGTCAATGTGGGAGAGATACTGTAGGAATGCACCAACAACCAGGGATGTCAAAATCTAATTCCAATTGTCTAAAAGGCTGTTCCTTGAGCAATCTATTTTTGTAAACCTTTGTATAATACATAACTGACATAAGACACTATTGAAGATATTTGTGGAGTTGCAGCTGAAAGGATTTATTTGCAGAAAGTTACATGTCTTCATTCAGGAACATAATATGTTTTTTGTAACTCACACAGCACAGTTGCCCATTTTGATCAATTCATAGACACCATAATAAAATGTAGCATAATGTCATGTGAGTTTCTGTATAGATAATATTCTGAGTGTCAGGATCTCAACTGCTGTGATCCTGACTGTATACGGGTACATTACTGTGATATAATATTGTTACCCAGTATCTTAGTGTGAGTTACTGTATACTCGTTGCCAGGGCTATTTTTCAGCAGGCTCCAGCAGGAACTGAGGCCCTTATTCTAGTTCACTCTTTCTGACAAAATATTTCTTAGATGGACAAAACCATGTGCACTGCAGGTGAGGCAGGTGTAAAACCCCACCCAAATCAAATTATCTCTGCACAAGTAACACCTGCCTCACCTGCAGTGCACATGGTTTTGTCCATCTAAGAAATATTTTGTCAGAAAGAGTGAACTAGAGTAAGGGCCTCAGTTCCTGCTGGAGCCTGCTGGAAAATAGCCCTGCTCGTTGCCATATGTCATTTATGCTGTTCTTACCTGTGTGATGCTGTCTCTCATTGTTGGGGATCTCCCTTTCCTGGTGGTCGTTGTAGCCATGGTTGTAGTTGTCTCCATGATGGTGGTAGACATGTCAGCCAAAAGTGTAGTGGCTGTGGTTTCTGTTGTCATGACGGATGGAACCTCCCCGACGAGCATTAGGTTGCCCTCTGTCCTGACATTTGGGTCACTTTCTGCAGCTAGGGACAGTACTTTTAGCCCATTGTAGTATAAGCCTGAGATCTGACCCTGGAATGGACGTCCCTGGTCCTTCCCACCAACTTTGATAACTGCCTGGCTGTTGAAAATGGTGAGCTGTCGACCTGGCGGGTGACAGGAAAAATAATCAAGTTACAGTGCTAATTTGAAAACAGACATCAACAGACTACCTTCTACAAAACAAGATAGGGTTGAAACATATAAAGTACACATTATGCCATTGATGAGTATTTATTACAAGAGTACCCCCTTTTTTTCAACTGACGATGATTTAAATACATTTTTTACTCCCTCATAGTTGATGATAAAACTATTGCCAGAACATATCAATATGAGATATTTAAGATTAAATTAAAATACTTTACTATGAGATATCTCTAGATCATCACAGCCAAAATAATTATTTTATATACAGAAAAATAGAAATTGTACAGCACTTTGAAGAATAGCACTAATCTAATGGGCATACATACCTACTGTAGCACATTTTCACAGTTTTCAGTCTAATAGGATCAGGTATCATTCTAACAGTGAAAAGTGGTGATGTTGCCCATAGAAACCACTTCTCTATTTTATCCTACAAAATGATAGACAGAATCTGGCTGGTTGCTATGGGCAACATCACCACTTTTCACTTTTAGAAGCTTTACTGCAAGCTTTACTTTATACTGAAAACCTCCTATTTGTTTGGAATTCACACTGCTTCTCAAGCCACTTGTGCATACTGTACCTCCCCACTTTGTACATCTTAGAATTGAGGCCTGCAGTCCCTAAAACATACCTCCCAACTATCCTGTTTTTTTTGGGACTGTCCTGCATCCCATCTGGGGTTAGCAGTTCCACATGGTGGGAGGGAGAAGGTAGTTTGGAGTCCAGCTGCTCCATACTGTGCTGCTGATCCAGCAGAGTCACGCGGTGGGGATAAGTTGGAAGTCCCCCTGCTTGATGCTGCTCTGCATGCACACAGAGTCTATTCAAGGAGAGAGTGGACTGGGGGCATGTCCAGCAGCTCATACAGTGCTAGCTCTGCCCCCACAGCAGAACAAAAATGGGTATGGCTTCATATTTATATGTGGACAGGACATGCCTATGAAGCCACACCCCATTTGCCTAGGGTCACATCCAGGTTCCTCTCCATGCTCTGGTAGATGCCGTGCACATGTGCATTGGAGAAGAGCATCAGTGATCACCTCACACCGGGGCCCATGGGTGGGACAGCAAGGCAATATCCAATTAGCGTGACTTTCCCCATGTAATCAGGGCAGTTGGGAGGCATGTTTATGTGCAGGTAATCTGGATGACATATGGAGACCTGCTGAATGACCAACATGGTCTTGCACTGGGGACAGGGCCTGAAGGAGAAATAGAACATTTATTGCATTTGGGCTAGTATATTGTTAGATAACTTACTGATCTCTTACTACAGGAGCTCAGATGAACGGATGACAGCAGGGGCACTTCCATTGTATGTCAGTGCATGTGAGAATGTTGTGATTAGTGATGGATTGAGAGCCTGATTCAGCCGCCCGAATCCGCGCACTAGCATGAAGCAGATGCGTTCGCATACACAGCCGCATGCCTGGGAGAAATATCATTTGATGGTCGCTCACTATCAAATCACAAATAAGTCAGTCTAGACCTTCTGCCTGTAAATGACCAAATTGGGCGCAGGTGCTGATGTCATGTGACTTCAGCCGCCTGCCCCAAGCAGGCATCAACATGTCTGCATTTGCAAGAGTACGTCCAGCGTTTCTATGGATGCGTCCACCATTTGTGTAGGCATGCCCATGAAACGCTGGGCGTCCCCTGCGTCCACCCCCTTCCCTTTCCTCCGGGATCGAAAAGGCGGAGGTTTTCAAATGCACATATTCACGTATGCGCAAACACTGAACATCGGATGGCGGAGCGAATGGGTCCGAATAACCCCCTGAGTGAGTGCCCAGAAATTGAATGGCTCATACATTAACATATCCATAATTAGGCCTATTTATAGAGTGTCTAATCAGATAAAATAATCCCTTTAGCAGGAGATTAGCTCATTATAATACGATGGAAACCTATCCAATAACATCATTATTAATATAATAATCATTAGAAAAAACTATTTCCTCACAAAATTTCAAGTTTGTAAACTCGAAAACCAAGATTTAAGTAGGAAAACCTAAAGGTGCCCTCAAACGCACCGATCCCGCCGGTGCGATGCTGTACTATGCGATGCGCGCTCCCGCGGCACCTCATCGCACAGTACAAAAAGTATGTGCTGCACATACTTTTTGTACTAGCTTTTTCTAGCATAGCATCGCATCGCATGCACATCGCATGCACAAGGCATACGATGCGATGCTATGTGTGCTAGTTAAGCCCACAACGCACGCCGGGATCAGTGCGTGTGTGGGCACCTTAAGAGCAAGCTGCTGAAGCATCTACTGTATCCGGCTGCCAGTAACAGCTCCCAAACAACATGACGGGGGGGGGGTTGGCGGCATGTGACACCCCCTCATATAAATAACCTAAGTGGTCAGGAAAAGGATAAATAATGAATACTATATAATTGCATAATTCAGTAGAACCAGTAGGAGGCACAAATGAGCTTTGTTAGCACACATTCTTGCTTCCTTGCTGGAAACTGTTCTCTAGTAACTGTGGCCCAATGCATGCACAGCAGCTATGGTTCATCCCTTATACAGCATGTTATGGCTGCAGCTGCAGTAAAATGATATTACGTATATACTTCTTCTACTTTGGCTATGAATTAAGCAATGAGCCACAGAAGGGTGGTTCTGGGCAACTGGAAACCCCTCCCCCTGCATTTACCTATGGATTCTAAAATAGTGTCTGCTAATACAGTCTATGGGACATGTACTCACGTGTTAGCTTTGAGCTCACTGTAATTAAAATACTGTAGATGTTGTAATAGATGTTGTGTAGTAATAATGTGAATGATAATAAACAGTGATTCCAATGATAGTTTTTGTTCTACAGCAGTGGTTCCCAACCCTGGTCCTCAAGTACCCCCAACAGTGCATGTTTTCCAGGTCTCCACACAGAATCACAAGTGACATAATTAGCTCCACCTCTGATCTTTTCAAATGTGCCTGAATAATGAGTGCACCTGCCGGGTGACCTGGAAAACGTGCACTGTTGGGGGTACTTGTTGGGGGTACAGTTACCGGGCGGCGGGGGAAGCGAACCCTGCCCGTCTCTGCTTCAGGGAGAAGGGCAGGGTTAGGGGCTGAGCGGGGAGGTGGGGGATAGCGTCGGGGACCGGCGGGGAGCTCCATTTGAAGGGGATGCGCTGGTGGGGGCTGGCAGTTGGCGATCCGACCACCAGTCCCTGGCTGGATGGAGTGTGCTCCATCTGTATGTTCCATGCCTCCATCTTGCACTGCTTTTCCTACCAATAGTACATGTGTGGAAACAAATAATTGTCCAGGTGTGGTATACAGTCCGGATTCCGATGGTCAGTATACCGACATCGGAATCCCGACTGTAGGTACTCTGACAAACGAGTGTGCATATCTTGCAATCTCGGTGGCTCTCTATGCTCACAACAGGTTTTCATCTCCCTCTATGGGGGTCGTGGACCCCCACAAGGAGAATAGCCCCTTTAAGTCAGGATCCTGACTTGGACATTTAACAGTCAAGATTCTGTTGTCCGTATACTGACCATCGGAATCCCAACTGTCATGAGGTCATCCGGCACCAACATTTACCATGGGTCTTAAGGCCTCCATACATTTGTCCGACTTGTCCTAAGGACACCGGGAGCCGGCAGCGGCGGGGGGCAGGCAGGGGGGTTGGATCGGCGGCTGGGAATAATTTGTTCAAATTCACCAGTAGCTTCCCGCCCCACATCCTGGCAAATGCCGCTACTAACTCCCAGACACCGAATGGACTCCGTCACATGGACCCCGCTGCTGCAAAAAGGTTTGCGCCATCAGTGCTTCAATGCTGGCATACACCTAGGATCGGACCCAACATATGTGCCACTGATGGGTCCGATCTGATCAATTTAATGTGCATCCCGTCTGACCTTCCCGCTCTGATCCAATCTGCACAGGACCGCTTATTGGGGCGCAGGAATGTCAAAAACTTCTGATTTGGGCCGATTGGGAGAAATTGCCCAAATTGGATAAGTGTATGGGCGCCTTTACTTTTATGTCACCTACAAATACAAATTGTAAATTCATTTTTCACTGATGGAAAGTCAGATATTTTATATTACATAAACAGAGCACCAGTACTGTATGTCAATATTCTTAAATGTAAAGCCCAAGAATATTGTTATATATATATATATATATATATATATATATATATATATATATATATATATATTACTAGGTGATTCATCACGCCCTACGGGCGCTCTTCACACCGTCGTAGGGGGCTACGCCCCATTAAAATGACAACTACATTTTTTTTGGAATGATGTTTGTATTTTTGGTTTGAGGGGATAGGCAATTGTAGCCTATGGCTACACATGGCAGTGGGCGAGGGGCAGTGCGGTGAGGGTGTTTTGGGGAAGGGTGGTGGGTGAGCGCGAAACGGCGCATGCACAGAGCCCCAGGCTCCGTGCATCGCAAGGAGAGTCTCCTTTAGGAGCCCTGTCCCTGCGACCATGAGGTTATACATTGGTGCAAAATCTATTGCTTTTACAAAGCAATTGTGGGAGTTAATGGGGGCGCTGGGGTGTCGTGTTGTGGGGTGGGGGTATGTTGTGTTATGGATGTTGTTGCTGTGCTGTAAGTGTAAGTAAGTGTAAACATAGGCGAATCTAGAATTATGGTAATAGGTGGTCCCAGATCTAGACACAACAGAAGGGGGACCTTTGCGCGGCGTAGCAAAAAGGGGGCGTGGTCTCATGGAAAGGAGGCATGGCATCACAAAAAGGGGTGTGGTATTACACTTTAGACCAGGCATGTCCAACGTTGGCCCTCCAGATGTTTTGAAATTACACATCCCAGCATGCTTTGCAATAGTTTTAGCATTCTCTAATAGCAAAACTGTGGCAAAGCATGCTGGGATGTGTAGTTTCACAACATCTGGAGGGCCAGCGTGGACATGCCTGCTTTAGACCATACACAGTAATGCCTATTACACATTTTAGCAAACTCCGTAATACCCATTACACATAAAGCCACACGCCGTAATGCCAATTACACATAAGGCCACACACCATAATGCCCATTACACATTGTGCCACACATCATGATGCCCATTACATACTATATAACAAACCGTAATGCCCATTACATATTTGCCACATAAGTGCTGCTTACCTACAAGCTCATTGCTAGGGGGTTCTTGCTTGATGGCACCATAGTACCCATTACACATGATGCCGCACACCATAGTACCCATTACACATGATGCCGCACACCATAGTACCCATTACACATGATGCCGTGCACCATAGTACCCATTACACATGATGCTGCACACATAATGTCCCTTACACATGATGGTGCACACATAATGCCGCTTACACATGATGCTGCACACCGTAATGCCCCTTACACATTAAGCCACCCATTATGCGTAATGCCTCCACATACCGCCACTTGTAGCGTCCCATAAGCAATGCCCCCAAAAGTGCCACTTACTGTAAATTTTTATATGAGCCTTCGCTGCTGCTGCAGGGAGAGATGGAGAGCGGTGCAGCTGCTTCTATGGGGAGAGGAGCAGAGTGCAGTGCAGAGCACGCTCCCACTCCCCTCCTGGTGTCCCCTCTAGCCGAGTGGACATTTGAAATATTGTGCGCGCTGTTGTTGTGCGTGACGTCGGGGGAGCACGCCGGGCACCGGCACCACGTGATTAAAGGGGGGGGGGGGGCGGGCTGAGGTGAAAGCGGGGAGATGAATTGGAGTGGAAGCTGCATGGGTGACAGTCATTGACAGCTGGGCAAAGAGCAGGGGGCTGCCCGGCTGTATTCAGAGCACTGCAGGTCACGGCTGTTTAAAATAATACCCCTTTCACAACAGAAAATGCAGGGATTTACCCGGGAATATGGTCCCAGGATCATGCAGGGACATTCCCAGGCTGACCCCTTATACACCAGCCTAGTTCCTGCATTTTCTGGTGTGAGAGGGAGAGACAACCACTCCCCTCTCCCTACCCCCCTTTAACCAACAAGCTATATCTTCGGAAACAACTGACCCATTTACATGAGAACAGTATCATATTGAAGAACTTTTGAGTTGGCTTCGAATGATTTTGGTCCCGTGAAACTGGGCTGTTTGGTTCCAGAGAAATCTGCCCTCAAAGAACATAAACAGTCATGAAATTACATTTAAGAAAAAAAAAAAAAAAAAAAACGGTTTAACCTCAATATCCATGGAATCAATTAATCCATATGGATCCGCCTGGTATCAGATTGAAGGCCCAGCGATTTGGGTTCAGCTGAAATCAACCTCGAGCTTCAGTGATGCCGAAGGGGGAACTGGCAGCCATTGAACTGGGTGGGGGTCGGAATTAGCGGGTCCTATGTTATCCTATAGGGAAAACGTTCCAGCTTTGCCTGGCAGTATCTCCGGTTCCCAGGGGGCTAGAGACACGGGGCTGGGCTCGTTGGAAAGCCCCATCCCTCAGCTACAAATTGGGCTAATGGGTGGTCCTGTGCACCCCCGGACCACCCCCTAGATTTGCCTATGGGTGTAAAGTGCATGGGTTGGTGGTCTAGTGGTGGAAATAAAGTGGGTGCGTGTATTGTGGGAGCATGAAGGGGTGTTTCAATAGAGTGCCAAAAGTACATGATATCCGTTGGTGGATTAGGGTTAGTGCTGGCCTGGTGTCGGCAGACATGCAGCTTAGAGGGTAGTGGCCTGTTTGTGTCCACGGCACGTGCTAGTGGCAGGCATCGGCCACAGTAGTTGTGTTGCAGGAGGTGGCAGGCAGCGGTGTGGCAGGGGTGGCAGGCAGCGGGCGCAGGCAGCCGTTGGTGGCAGGCATCGGGCAGAATAGTTGTGCGGCAGGAGGGGGTGCCAGGCAGCTGGCGCAGGCGGGCAGTGGTGCCAGGCATCGGCGTGCAGCAGGAGGGTGTGCCTGGCAGCGGCCGCAGGCTTGCGGTGGTAGCAGGCGCAGGCAGGTGGTGGAGGCAGGAGGGTGTGTGAGTCTGCGGGCGCAGGGTAAAGGTGGCTTGCGGGGCTGAGCGCAGGCTTTTTTTTTTTCATTTGATATGTGTATTCGATAAATTCCATTCACTCCTCCTTGCTTTTCCTGGGTGTTATTTGGTATTATCAATTTATAATGTAACAGCCACCAGCACTTGTCGGCAAGTGCTGGCAGCTGTTACATTTTAGATAATTCATTTTGACTCAAATTGTCCTTTTTTTGCTGTGTGTGGAATAGGTCCTGTCACTTTGATGCATTTTTTTTCTCTCCAACACCAGGCATCAAATTGTCAAATTTCACTGTAATTTCACTGTCAAAGACCTTAGGAAGAACTTCTTATTGGCGTCTTGGTTTGACTGATTTGCACACGTTTCCGGGGTATCGTGTTTGCAATTAAAGGACGAATCTGAAATATGATTATTATTGGTAGATATCTCAAGGGCACCCTTTGCTAAAGTCTATTTTTTTAGTTAGAATTATCATTGAGAAATAATTTTTGGAACATTAGAATATTTTATTAATGGATTTCCATGAGTTCTTACATATGACAAAAGCTTTGCACACTGGGTGATGCCATAAAAAAAAACTTCAGGCAGTTACCTTTTAAACTATAAGCTGGTTTAATTTGGAGATAATAAATAGCAATACTTTTTGGAATTACTGCAATTAACTGTAATAGTTACACTTTCACATATTGGCCCTTATTCTGGTTGGTGCGGCCGGAGCCGCACACGGTGCTCCGGCCGCACAAACCAATCCCCGCCCACGAGACGGATCGCCACGGCCGTCCGTACACGGACGGCTGGCGATCCGCATAAAAATGGTGGGGCGTACGCCTCCACCATGGTGGGAGCTGCCCCCTGCATTCGATGGTCGTCGACCATCGAAGGCAGGGCCGCACGCCACAGCAGCTCCCGCAAGCTGAGACCACACGGACAATCGTCCGTGTGATAGCTTGTATGGGGGCTGAGAGCTGACATCCGGCGACGTCAGCTTTCCGCCCCCATCAGTGGCGTCATGCCCTGATTAGCATGCATACGCCCCGCGTTTGCATGGGAACGCCCATGAAACGCGGGGCGTATACATAGGGAAATGAGGGTATGAAGCCCCTCACGCCCCTATACGCCCCCTTTGCGGCGGACGAAATACGTCT
>NW_028142690.1:5000-38274 GCF_055691185.1 Crinia signifera
CTCCAGGTCCATATCAGAGAAAGGGATTCGAACGGTAAGTTCTTACAAAAATCCCTTTTTTGTGTATTTCAAAAATGTAAAGAAATAAAAAAAGTTTGGACATTTTCCGAGCAACAATCTGGTTGGAACAAATATTTTAACGACATTTTGGGTGTCACGAACGGTGAAACGGTGTCAAGGCATGCATTATATGTAATAGTAGAGTGCAAGACTAATAAAAAGACTAATAAAGAGATTACATCTCCATATGTGCCAAAGTGGTTTGTGCAAAAGGCTAGTGAACAGCTAACGAACCCAATACACCAATCATGTCCAAACTATGGCCCGCCAGCTGTTGCGAAACTGCAAGTCCCATCATGCCTTGCCACAGTTCTGCTATTAGGGAATACTAAAACTATGGCAAGGCATGCTGGGATGTGTAGTTTCAAAACAGCTAAAGGGCGCTCAGTGACAAACGAGCTTTAAAATCAAAGTCAATTGTTTGGTGACCCGACTCCCAGGCTGCACGTCACCTGGATTTCTCCTCGCACCCTTCGCGCACAGTAGGGCAATAAGCTGCATCTAGTTTATTTAGGGCGCAAAAATGCAGCCAACAAGACCAGGGCAAGTGCTGCGAACAATTCATTAGCTCCCACTACATTAGGCAAGAGCTACGGGTGCACAAAACAATTGAATCACCATTATATGTTGTTTAGCACCTTACATAAATTATATATATATTTTTTATTATTATTATTTTAATATGCAGTACAGTAAGACCAGCAACCCTTACCACCAGCATAGCTCTGCCCCAACACTCATGAAGCACCGCCTACATGTTTTGATTGGCCCACAATCCAATCAGTCAAAGAAAATGGATCACCATCAATAGGTAAAAACATTGATGGTCATCCATTGCATAGTGTGCCACAATCAATGGGCAGTTGCACTATTGTCATCAATTGCAAAGACGTCCATCCCTAAAGCTGTGCACACACAGTGCAAGTGAGCCTCTGTGCTAAGTTTGCAGTTAAGCACAGATGGCTCAGCATTGTGTACTGAACAATCTGTCAGGGCCAGTGTTCTCTGGTGTGAGAACATTGGCGATGACTAGATTTATAACTGGATGCAGTGTAAATCTAGTCAAGCAACAGCGACGCGCGGGACCGCGCAATCGTCATCACCAGAGGGTATACACGTGGAGTGATCCTTTTTTCATTTCTAAGCGATCTAGTCAGATCACTTAGAAATAAGCCTCATATCCCCCTGGGCGGGATGTATTAATGTAAATCGCCAGCCGCCGCGATGCTACCGCATATGTACTAACATATGCGGCTAGCATCGGGTAGCGGTGACGGAGACCCCCGCGATACCTGTAATGTGGTGTGCGGGGGTCTCCGTCACATCCTGGCGGCTGTCAGTGTCCCCCTGCCTCTCCTCCTCCTCCCTATAGCCGGATGTCCTCCCGGCTGTGACACCTGCTGAGGGAGGAGTAGATCGATGGAGGATGGGTCGCAAGGACGGCGGGCGGCGATAGAAGCCCATAGGCATCTATAGGGTATCGCCACCCAGAGGTGGAGATACCCTGCCAGGCGGAGATGGGGCGGACGGGTAATGGTACAAAGGAAAATGCGGTAAAACCCCCGTTTTATCACATTTTCCCTTTAGTACATCCTGCCCCCTGTGTGTATGCCCCATTAGGATGGTAGATAATACAGTATACACTTTAGACTACAGTATAACTAATGTGACAATAATCCCTGTATAACCATCCAGCAAGCAATCCCGGCGGGTGACATGTACTTGGTGTCACCTGAACGCAGCAGTGATCCCAGCCTATATACAGTATGCCCAGTTATCCTACATCTGCACTAATGGCTACGTGCAGTTTGCTAGCCTGTACGGTTTGGCTCACCTGTATCTCACCACATTGGCATGCCGGGCACATATTTACCATTACACTCACATGTGTTTATTATCATAGAACATAGCAAAGCGCGCATAGCTACTGCAGCAGAGAGAGAACATATGGTATACACACAGAGGCTTCCCATAGATTATAATCTGGTCTATATACACCTGTGTCACACTTTGGGAAAGCAGATAGATAATTTACAGTGTATAATAATGCAGACAGCACTGGGGCTGAGATATTACAACCTGAGCCATAGAGTAGCGCTGCTGAGGATACACTGGTATGCCCATACACATAGATATCCCCAGGAGCACCATGCAGCAGCCCTGTGGGAGTCACATACATGACCAACATACAGACTGAGCTCCAGTCCTCACCCACAGGTTGCTCAATGCTCAGGGGGTGTTCTGCACATGTGCACTTACCAGCCGCTTCTTCTACGCAATAAAAAATGCAAAAAAACAAGTGGACATGACCATATTATGACTACATAGTGACATCTAGTGGCTAAAAATGAGAAGACATATATAATAAAAAACGAACATTTAAAAAGGGTATACGTATAAAAAGATAACTGCGGCGGGATCCCGGGATTGGTCCCCAAAATGTCTGAGATTTCAATTCCACTCCAATTTCGGGATTGCGCATGGGCAGTCTAATGCCGGGCAGCGTCTGAACAACCGCTCACACGCTGCCCGTCTTTTCCCGACCTGCCGGAACTCTCTCCGCCCACCGCCTCAGCAGTGCCGCACATACACGGCGCGATTATTGCACCCGTTATGGGCTGGATCGCATCACATGCGTTTTGCGTGTGATGCAATCAGAAAGCAGTACAATAAGTATGTGCAGCGCATACTTTTTGTACTGTGCGATGCGATGCCTGTGGGAGCGCCATCGCATCGCACTGTGTATGGGCACCTTAACAGACCTGCTAAAAAGGTAATGTTACTGTAGTTCTAAATGCAGTTTTATTGGGGCATACTGTTTACATTTTCTGCACTTGCCGAAGTCGGCTCCCAGCCACCGATGAAATCGCTGGGCAGGGGTGTAAGTTCATCCCGGTCACATGGGTACAAGCTGGAATTTGGTGCCCTCTCTTAAAGGAATAAAGTGAAAACAAATATTGTGCGTGTGAATATGTGTCAGCAGTCACAGCAGGCTTGCCTACCCTCCCGCATTCAGCGGGAGGTTCCCGATTTTTGCATGAGCCTCCCGCTGCCCCGCAATCCCCCTCCTTCCTCCCGGTTTTTTTGTAAGCCTCCATTGAATTTGGACTGCGCATGCGCGCGTCCTGAACTGGCCGGGGGTGGGGCCTGTATCGGGAAGTCGCACCGCTGGGTAGTTGTTGGTAGCGCCGGGGGCCGAGCTGCTGGGCACACAGACAGGAAGTCCAGACTGTCTGTCTGTGCACTGGGAGAAGGAGAAATAGCAACCGGGGCTTCCTGAGGCTGGCCCCGCCCCCACACTGAGGCTCCGTGTGTGTCAGTCCTGCAGGCTGCAGCTGCTCTAGTCTCACAGCTCCTCGTCTTCTGCCTGTAATGTGATGACTTCCTGCACTGCCTGGAAGGAAGAACACAGCCAAGTGAGTGCTGTGGGAATGGGGGCTGTATATAATGTGTGTATGGGGGGGTCAGGTGTGTGTGTAATATAACGTGTGCTCACTGGTTGTGGGGGGTCTGTGTATAATTTAGTATTGTGTTATGTGCTGTGTGTTTTGAGTGCAATATGGGGGAGGGGAGCTGTGTATAATATACTATGTTGTATATGTGAATGTACTAGGTCCAATATGGGGTGGGGGTGTATAATGTACTGGGTGTTATAATGTACTACGGTGTGTTATATGGGGGGCACACTTGCCTTCCCTCCTGCATTTTGCAGGAGGCTCCTGCTTTTAGCCCAAGCGCAGTGCCAGTATTCCGCAAAGCTGCCCCCTCTTACAATGTGGATTGCGCATGCGCAAGTTTAGAATAAATGGGGATGGGGATTGAAAGGATAGCTGGTAGTCCTGTGGGAAGAACACAGCACGTGGCCCCTCCCCAAGCAGTGTGTCAGTCACCATGCTTACAGGCTCACATCCCACTCCTGACACCCCTCCCTCACAGGTACCCCTCTCCTAACTTTCTCCTCACATCCCCCTGACCACCTACCCACTCCACAAATGTATCCCTCTCCTGCTAACTCTCATCACATCCCCCTTTACCCACGGCACTGAGGTTAGAGCCTCTGGTTCGTCTATTTTAGATGTACATTCTTCATTGCTGTCTCCTTTCCCAGGACATGACTCCGGCATGGACGCAACTTGGCAGCAGTTCCTCACAGTCACCTCCATGCTGCCTGGTTAGTGCTCTCTTCTGCCCCATCTCCGACTGGCAGGGGTGGCGATACCCCTTCTATCGCCGTCCGCGCGACCCCCCCTCCCGTCCTCCATCGATCTCCTCCTCCCCCAGCAGGTGTCACAGCAGGGAGGACATCCGGCTGCAGGGGGAGGAGGAGACGCAGAGGGACACTGACAGCCGCCGGGATGTGACGGAGACCCCCGCAGACCACATCACAGGTATCGCGGGGGTCTCCGTCACCGCAACCCGATGCCAGCCGCATATGTTAGTACATATGTGTATCATCGTGGCGGCTGGCAGGCGAGGGGCGGCGATGTATATTAATACATCCCTCCCTGGGCCAAATGTACTAAGCTTGAAAAGTGATAAGATGGAGAGTGATAAACCACCAGCCAATCAGCTCCTACATGCCATGCCACAGTTTGAAAAATGACAGGTAGGAGCTGATTGGCTGGTGGTTTATCACTCTCCATTTTATCACTTTTCAAGGCTTAGTACATCTCACCCTCTATTCCTGACATCCTTTTCTCTCTTCCCCCTCTCTATCCTGGACACCCTCTCTCAGCCCTTTCGGTCTCTTCTCTCACCTCCTACTCTCCTCTCCTTTTCACCCCCTCTCTATCTCCGTCGCCTTCTCACTCTCACCCCCCCACCCAATCTCTCTATCCCTGAGACCCTCTCTCTATTCCCTCTCTCTCTCAATCCCCCATCTCTCTATCCTTGACACCCTCTCTTTTTCTCCCCCTTCTCTCTCTTAGCCCTCTATCCGTTACACCTTCTCTCACCCACTCTCTATTCCTGACATTCTCTCATCCCCTTTCTTTCTTTCTTTCTTCCCTCTCTCACAGCACCTTTCTCTATCCATGACACCTTCTCTCTTATCCCCCTTCTCTATATCCCTGACATCATCTGTCACCCCCTTCTTCTCATGCCCCTCTGACACCCTCTATCACCCCATTTCTCTCTCCCCTCTCTCTCAGCCCCTTTCTCTGTCCGTGACACTCACTCTCTCTTTCACCCCAATTATATCATCTCCAGCAACTCTCAGTCCTGGGAACTCTCTCTCTCACCCTATCTTTATCCTTGACACTTTCTCACTCTTTCTGCCATTCCCTCACTTTTCCTGACAGCCAAATTATTTATCTCTTATCTTTCACACACTCTGACACTCTCTCATTCTCCTCCTCACGTTTCCTTCATTTACCCCCCCCCCTGACATTCTCTATCTCTCTCTTTCGCGCGCACGCACACACACGCTTTCTCTCTTTCACTTCTCTCTGTTTGTGCCTGATTCCGCCTGTCTCATATTCTAATAGGGTGGGACCTGCAGAGGAGATGTCTAGTTTAAACCCCCCCAAGGTGCCCTGTTTAAAAAAAAAAAACAACCACAAGTCTACCAAATGTATAGTATGTCACATATACTCTATATAATGATGTATATGTCAGTATTATGCTCTGCTGTGTAATGTCAGCATGAGCCCTCATGTGTTATGTCAATGAGTAGCCCTGCTATGTGATGTCAGTCATGCTGTGTAATGTAGCTGTGATGTCAGGGAGTAGCCCTTCCGTGTAATGTAGCTGAGAGATCAGTGTGTAGCCAGTACTGCGCTTTGTACTTTCGTTTTTATGTGCCGCTGCAGGACACACCACTTGGTCACAGTAGACACACCCATATATGGAGATAGACACACCCCTTGGGTAGATTGTGACACGCCCCCTCAAGTGTGCTCTGCACAATGCTTTTCAGTGCAATCTATAATCTCCCTGAAACTAATTTTCAAAAGTAGGCAAGTATGTGGTAAGTGCACATGTGCAGAACACCCCCTGAGCATTGAGCAACCTGTGGGTGAGAACTGGAGCTCAGTCTGTATGTTGGTCATGTATGTGACTCCCACAGGGCTGCTGCATGGTGCTCCTGGGGATATCTATGTGTATGGGCATACCAGTGTATCCTCAGCAGCGCTACTCTATGGCTCAGGTTGTAATATCTCAGCCCCAGTGCTGTCTGCATTATTATACACTGTATATTATCTATCTGCTTTCCCAAAGTGTGACACAGGTGTATATAGACCAGATTATAATCTATGGGAAGCCTCTGTGTGTATACTATATGTTCTCTCTCTCTGCTGCAGTAGCTATGCGCGCTTTGCTAAGTTCTATGATAATAAACACATGTGAGTGTAATGGTAAATATGTGCCCGGCATGCCAATGTGGTGAGATACAGGTGCGCCAAACCGTACAGGCTAGCAAACTGCACGTAGCCATTAGTGCAGATGTAGGATAACTGGGCATACTGTATATAGGCTGGGATCACTGCTGCGTTCAGGTGACACCAAGTACATGTCACCCGCCGGGATTGCTTGCTGGATGGTTATACAGGGATTATTGTCACATTAGTTATACTGTAGTCTAAAGTGTATACTGTATTATCTACTATCCTAATGGGGCATACACACAGGGGGCGGGATGTACTAAAGGGAAAATGTGATAAAACGGGGGTTTTACCGCATTTTCCTATGTACCATTACCCGTCCGCCCCATCTCCGCCTGGCAGGGTATCGCCACCTCTGGGTGGCGATACCCTATAGATGCCTATGGGCTTCTATCGCCGCCCGCCGTCCTTGTGACCCCCCCTCCCATCCTCCATCGATCTACTCCTCCCCCAGCAGGTGTCACAGCCGGGAGGACATCCGGCTGTAGGGAGGAGGAGGAGAGGCAGGGGGACACTGACAGCCGCCAGGATGTGACGGAGACCCCCGCACACCACATTACAGGTATCGCGGGGGTCTCCGTCACCGCACCCCGATGCTAGCCGCATATGTTAGTACATATGCGGTAGCATCACGGCGGCTGGCGATGTACATAAATACATCCCGCCCAAGGGGATATGAGGCTTATTTCTAAGTGATATGACTAGATCGCTTAGAAATGAGAAAAGGATCACTCCACGTGTATACCCTCTGGTGATGACGATTGCGCGGTCCCGCGCGTCGCTGTTGCCTGACTAGATTTACACATTTGCATCCAGTTATAAATCTAGTCATCGCCAGTGTTCTCACACCAGAGAACACTGGCCGTGACAGATTGTTCAGCACACAATGCTGAGCCATCTGTGCTTAACTGCAAATTTAGCACAAAGGCTCACTTGCACTGTGTGTGCACAGCTTTAGGGATGGACGTCTTTGCAATTGATGACAATAGTGCAACTGCCCATTGATTGTGGCATACTATGCAATGGATGACCATCAATGTTTTTACCTATTGATGGTGATCCATTTTCTTTGACTGATTGGATTGTGGGCCAATCAAAACATGTAGGCGGTGCTTCATGAGTGTTGGAGCAGAGCTATGCTGGTGGTAAGGGTTGCTGGTCTTACTGTACTGCATATTAAAATAATAATAATAAAAAATATATATATAATTTATGTAAGGTGCTAAACAACATATAATGGTGATTCAATTGTTTTGTGCACCCGTAGCTCTTGCCTAATGTAGTGGGAGCTAATGAATTGTTCGCAGCACTTGTCCTGGTCTTGTCGGCTGCATTTTTGCGGCCTAAATAAACTAGATGCAGCTTATTGCCCTACTGTGCGTGAAGGGTGCGAGGAGAAATCCAGGTGAGGTGCAGCCTGGGAGTCGGGTCACCAAACAATTGACTTTGATTTTAAAGCTCGTTTGTCACTGAGCTTATGTTGCAGGCATGTCCAAAATGTGGCCCTTCAGCTGTTTTGAAACTACACATCCCAGCATGCCTTGCCATAGTTTTAGTATTCCCTAATAGCAAAGCTGTGGCAAGGCATGATGGGACTTGCAGTTTCACAACAGCTGGCGGGCCATAGTTTGGACATGATTGGTGTATTGGGTTCGTTAGCTGTTCACTAGCCTTTTGCACAAACCACTTTGGCACATATGGAGATGTAATCTCTTTATTAGTCTTTTTATTAGTCTTGCACTCTACTATTACATATAATGCATGCCTTGACACCGTTTCACCGTTCGTGACACCCAAAATGTCGTTAAAATATTTGTTCCAACCAGATTGTTGCTCGGAAAATGTCCAAACTTTTTATTTCTTTACATTTTTGAAATACACAAAATGTTAAAATTGGATGTGAATTTCTACTTCATTTCCTTACATACAGGGAGCAACTTCTATCAGTCACCCCACCTTGACAAAGTGCCCAGCGAGGCATGAAACGGGTTGGAGACTTAAGGAGAGGAGAAGCCATCTTGCTGCTGCCCGAAGTACCGACACGCCAGTCGCTGACGTCAGCAAGCCGCGTCCCAGGACCAAAGCCGCAACAGAAGATTCCACCCAGAAGCGGACAGCAACTGAGCTGAGGAATACCGCTGCCTCTGTAAGGTTAGGGTTAGTAGGGAAAGCGCGACAATCTCCCTCTCTCACCTCACATCCTCCAAAAGGAGTGTAAACATTATTTTACTAATACATTTTTACTTTACAGGTGTCACTCGTATAAACTAATCCCAGCGCTCTTTTTTACCCCTCAGAACCTTTGCATTTATGAGAGCTGCTATACCATCAGTGCAGTTGATTTAACATTTTTCTCCTCACTTAGGATTATGGGGTATGGGACATTATACAGTAACACCGGGGGGATGTGACCAGAGAGGTGACTGCTGGGAATGGGAAATTAGACAGTAACACCTGGGGGGGGATGTGACCAGAGAGGTGACTGCTGGGAATGGGAAATTATACAGTAACACCGGGGGATGTGAAGGAGAGGTGACTGTTGGGATTGGGACATTGTACAGTAACACCGGGGGAAGTGACTGGAGAGGTGGCTGCTGGAAATGGGACATTATACAGTAACACCGAGAGATGTGACCGGAGAGGTGACTGCTGGGTATGGGACATTATACAGGAATGAGGCATTATCCAGTAACCCCTGAGAGGTGACTGCTGGGAATGAGGCATTATACAGTAACACCAGGGGATGTGACCGGAGAGGTGACTGCTGGGTATGGGACAGTATACAGTAACATCAGAAGAATGTAACCAGAGAGGTGTGTGCTGGGAATGGGACATTATACAGTAACACCGGAGGATGAGACCGGAGAGGTGACTGCTGGGAATGGGGCATTATACAGTAACACAGGGGAATGTGACCGGAGAGGAGACTGCTGGGAATGGGACATTATACAGTAACAAAGGGGATGTGACCAGAGAGGTGACTGCTTGGAATGGGTCATTATACATTAGCATTGGGGGATGTGACCGGAGAGGTGACTGCTGGGAATGGGGAATTACACAGTAACACCGGAGAGGTGACCGCTGGGAATGAGGCATTATACAGTAACATCGGGGGATGTGACCAGAGAGGTGACTACTGGGAATGTGGAATTATACAGTAACACCGGGGGAGGTGACTGCTGGAAATGGGACATGATACAGTAACACCGGGGGATGTGACCGTAGAGGATACAGCTGGGAATGGGACATTATACAGTAACACCTGGGGATGTGACCGTAGAGGATACAGCTGGGAATGGGACATTATACAGTAAAACCGGGGGATGTGAACGGAGAGGTGGCTGCTGGGAATGGGGCATTATACAGTGACCCGGGGGAAGTGACTGGAGAGGTGGCTGCTGGAAATGGGACACTATACAGTAACACCGGGAGATGGGACCGGAGAGGTGACTGCTGGGTATGGGACATTATACAGGAATGAGGCATTATCCAGTAACCCCAGAGAGGTGACTGCTGGGAATGAGGCATTATACAGTAACACCGGGGGATGTGACCGGAGAGGTGACTGCTGGAAATGGGACATTATACAGTAACACCGGGGGATGTGACCGGAGAGGTGACTGCTGGGAATGGGGCATTATAGAGTAACACCGGGGGATGTGACTGGAGAGGTGATTGCTTGGAATGGGACATTATACAGTAACACCGGGGGGATGTGACCAGAGAGGTGACTGCTGGGAATGGGAAATTATACAGTAACACCGGGGGATGTGACCGGAGAGGTGGCTGCTGGCAATGGGGCATTATACAGTAACCCTGGCGGTTGTGACGGAGAGGTGACTGCTGGGATTGGGACATTATACAGTAAAACCGGGGGATGTGACCAGAGAGGTGACTGCTGGGAATGGGGCATTATAGAGTAACACCGTTGGATGTGACCAGAGAGGTGACTGCTGGGAATGGGGCATTATAGAGTAATCCTGGCGGATGTGACAGAGAGGTGACTGCTGGGATTGGGGCATTATAGAGTAACACCGTTGGATGTGACCAGAGAGGTGACTGCTGGAAATGGGGCATTATAGAGTAACACAGGGGGATGTGACCTGAGAGGTGATTGGTGGGAATGGGAAATTATACAGTATCACCAGGGGGATGTGACCAGAGAGGTGACTGCTGGGAATGGGACATTATACAGTAACACCGGGGGATATGACCGGAGAGGTGGCTGCTGGGAATGGGGCATTATACAGTAACCCTGGCGGATGTGACGGAGAGGTGACTGCTGGGATTGGGACATTATACAGTAAAACCGGGGGATGTGACCGGAGAGGTGACTGCTGGAAATGGGACATTATACAGTAATACCGGGGGATGTGACCGGAGAGGTGACTGCTGGGTATGGGACATTATACAGTAACACTGGGGGATGTGACCAGAGAGGTGACTGCTTGGAATGGGGAATTATACAGTAACACCGTTGGAGGTGACTGCTGGAAATGGGACATTATACAGTAACACCGGGGGATGTGACCGGAGAGGTGACTGCTGGGAATGGGGCATTATAGAGTAACACCGTTGGATGTGACCAGAGAGGTGACTGCTGGAAATGGGGCATTATAGAGTAACACCGGGGGATGTGACTGGAGAGGTGATTGCTTGGAATGGGACATTATACAGTAACACCGGGGGGATGTGACCAGAGAGGTGACTGCTGGGAATGGGAAATTATACAGTAACACCGGGGGATGTGACCGGAGAGGTGGCTGCTGGCAATGGGGCATTATACAGTAACCCTGGCGGTTGTGACGGAGAGGTGACTGCTGGGATTGGGACATTATACAGTAAAACCGGGGGATGTGACCAGAGAGGTGACTGCTGGGAATGGGGCATTATAGAGTAACACCGTTGGATGTGACCAGAGAGGTGACTGCTGGGAATGGGGCATTATAGAGTAATCCTGGCGGATGTGACAGAGAGGTGACTGCTGGGATTGGGGCATTATAGAGTAACACCGTTGGATGTGACCAGAGAGGTGACTGCTGGAAATGGGGCATTATAGAGTAACACAGGGGGATGTGACCTGAGAGGTGATTGGTGGGAATGGGAAATTATACAGTATCACCAGGGGGATGTGACCAGAGAGGTGACTGCTGGGAATGGGACATTATACAGTAACACCGGGGGATATGACCGGAGAGGTGGCTGCTGGGAATGGGGCATTATACAGTAACCCTGGCGGATGTGACGGAGAGGTGACTGCTGGGATTGGGACATTATACAGTAAAACCGGGGGATGTGACCAGAGAGGTGACTGCTGGGATTGGGGCATTATACAGTAAAACCTGGGGATGTGACCAGAGAGGTGACTGCTGGGATTGGGGCATTATACAGTAAAACCTGGTGATGTGACCGGAGAGGTGACTGCTGGGAATGGGGCATTATACAGGAGCACCGGGGGATGTGACCGGAGAGGTGACTGCTGGGAATGGGACATTATACAGTAACACCAGGGGATGTGCCTGATTGCTAGAGAGGCCGTCCTGCCGAATACCGGTTCCCACCGTTTCCCCTCCCTACAATGCAAGGGGATGTGTAACAAAGACACTTGCCCTCGTATTCCACTGCTACAGGAGAAATCCTTCGATGGTTGGCGACCATGAAAATATTTCTCCTGCCTTCACAAATAAGTCAATCTCAGTGCTGGATCATGAATAGTCAAAGTACATGACCGGACACACTGATACAGCTTTCACATCGCAAAATGCAGGGTCGCACCGGGACTTTGAAAAGGTTCAGTCCCAGCCAGGGCTGTCTTAACGGGATGCAGTTAAAATCCCGTTGGAGGGAATCCTGGCGTTCAGAATCCCGATGCCGGAATCCCGACCGCCGAAATCCCGACACTTTCTCCCTACGTGGGTGTCCACGACACCCCTGGAGGGAGAATAAATTAGCGTGCCGAGCGTAGCAAGGCACCGGGCCTGCTGCGTGGCGAGTGCAGCGAGCCCGCAAGGGGGGGCGATCCACGTGCCCCCCTTGTCAGGATTTCGGCGTTCGGGATTCCGGCGTCGGGATTTTGAACGCCGGGATCCCGACCGCCGGGATTTCATACTGAATCCGTCGTAACAGCAGTGTAGGCCCCTGGGCAAAGCAATGCACTGGGACCCTTACCTATTCTCCCCTCCTCAGAAAAACTCTAAAGGTGCCCATACACATTCCAATGCGGCGGGTGCAATGTGTGCTTTGAGATGCGCGCTCCCGCGGCATCTCATCGCACTGTACAAAAAGTATGTGCTGCACATACTTTTGTACTTGCTTTTCATCGCATTGCATGCACAACGCATGTACAAGGCATGCGATGCGTGCTATTTAAGCTCAAAATGCACGCCCGCATCGAGACGTGTATGGGCACCTTAAGGCTGGTTTCACACACTCCGGCTCCTGCCGGACGGTGAAATCCCGCACGGCCAGGGAGCCGTGCCTCACACACTAGTTTATCATGGAAGGGATGGCCACAGCCTGGCAGCCGTCCCTTCCAGTGGCGGGATTCGGCTGCAACCGTGCGGCCGGGCCGTGGCCGTCCCGTGTGAATGGACACAATAGTGTCCATTCACAACTAGTGTGTGCGGCACGGCTCCCTGGCCGTGCGGGATTTCACCGTCCGGCAGGAGCCGGAGTGTGTGAAACCAGCCTTAGTCAGAGAGAACCTGAGAATTCTGACTGGGAAGTGCAATTAACAGGTCAGATGTGGACTGCTGCTTTGAAGTTGGATATCTCCATTTCCCCAGGGCCGATTTTCAAAATTCTGGTATCCCTGGAAAAAGGGGATCCTCAGCTATCAGAGTATGGCCCTTATACACCTGGGGCCCCAGAGCAAGTGCCCATTAAGCCCATACAAAAAGACCGCCCTGGTCCCGGTTCGCTGACGTCATCCGGGGGCGATTATGCTGTGTACACACGGGGGCGATAGGGGCTGAAATCGCTGGGAATATGGTCGCTGAGCAACCATATTGCCAGTGATTGGAGTGTGCACCAGCGATAAATCGCCGGGTGCGCGCTCCCGTTTTCAGCCCCTGAATGGTCGCTGGTCGGAGGAGCATGCTCCTCCGACCAGCGACATCCCCTGCCTCTTCACCCAGCAGTGTTTAAATTTTCATCTGCGACCATCTCTGGTCGCAGATGAAAACGGCACACTGGGCAATATGATTGCTGAGCAATATATTGCTAGCGATCATATTGCCCCGTGTGTACGCACCTTTATTCCTAACAATTTTGCTGCACCCGTCATCTTGAAACGTGCACATGTCCCTTTGATAATGAATTTACAAGACTGCCTAATTAGAGCAATAATTGATATTTGCGTGGAGATTAATAACAGTATTACAGACACACATGCTATGACCGATAACACACACGTAACAGACTTATTTTAATTTTTTTTCTAATGCACTTTATTTCACATTTATCACTTTTCACTTATGTTTTTAACCCCTTCCTGACAGAGCCAGTTTTTGCGTTCCTGACAGAGCCCTTTTTTTCAAATCTGACATGTATCACTTAAGTGGGGATAACTTTTTTTTGCTTTTACTTATCCCAGTGATTTTGAGATTGTTTTTTCGTGACACATTGTACTTCAAATTAGTGGTAAATTTGGGTCGATACAGACTGTGTTTTTTTGTGAAAAATACCAAAATGTCGTAAAAAAATGGAAAATTTAGCAATTTGCAAAATGTTAAATTTTCTGCTTGTGAGACAAATAATCATACCACTCAAAATAGTTAATAACTAACATAGACCATATGTCTACTTTATGTTTCCATCATTATTTCAACTTCCTTTTAATTTTTTTGGACACTAGGAGGCTTACAATATGAATAGCAAATTCTCAAATTTTCAAGAAAATTTCAAACACTGATTTTTTTAGGGACCAGTTCAGTTCTGATGTGACTTTGAGGGACTTGTATGTGAGACACCCCCATAAATGATACCATTTCAAAAACTGCACCCCTCACAGTATTCAAAACAGCATTTTGGAAGTTTGTTAACCCTTTAGGTGTTTCACAGGAATTAAAACAAAGTGTAGGTGAAATTTCAAAATTTCATTTTTTTGCAGATTTGCAATTTTAATACATTTTTCTAAGGAACACAGTACATTTTACTAGAGAAATGTGACTAAAAATTGATTCCCCCAATTCTTTTGTTTTCATAAATATCCTATATGTGGCCCTAGTGTGCACGTTGACCAAACCACAGGCTTCATAATAGAAGGAGCACCTACTTGATTTTGGAGCCTCCTTTTTATGAGATTATTTTTTAGGCACCATGTAGGTTTCTAGGCACCATAAGATGCTAAAATTTAGGAACCCCCCCACAAGTGACCCCATTTTGCAAACTACACCCCTCAGGGAATTCATCTAGGGGTATAGTGTACATTTCAAACCCCCAGGGGTTTCACCAATTGTGGTACAACTGGGCAGTGAAAATGAAAAATTAAATTTTTTACACAAAAATGCAGTTCTGGCTCAAAATTTTTCATTTTCAGAAGGTATGAAGGAGAAAAAGCACCCCAAAATCTGTGCCCCAATTTCTCCCGAGTACGGCAATGCCTCACATGTGACCAAAAAATACCATTTGGGTGCATGGCAGGACTCAGAAAGGAAGGAGTGATTTTTGGATTTTGCAGCTCAGATTCTGGTGGAATGTTGGTGGGTGCTATGTTGCATTAGCAAGACCCCCCAAGCACCAATACAGTGGAACCCCCCCACAAGTGACCCCATTTTGCAAACTACACCCCTCAGGGAATTCATCTAGGGGTATAGTGTACATTTCAAACCCCCAGGGGTTTCACCAATTTTGATACAACTGGGCAGTGAAAATGAAAAATTACATTTTTTTACACAAAAATGCAGTTCTGGCTCAAAATTTTTCATTTTCATAAGGTATGAAGGAGAAAAAGCACCCCAAACTCTGTGCCCCAATTTCTCCCGAGTATGGCAATGCCTCATATGTGACCAAAAAATACCATTTGGGTGCATGGCAGGACTCAGAAAGGAAGGAGTGATTTTTGGTGGTGGAATGTTGGTGGGTGCTATGTCGCATTAGCAAGACCCCCAAAGCACCAATACAGTGGAACCCCCCCACAAGTGACCCCATTTTGCAAACTACACCCCTCAGGGAATTCATCTAGGGGTATAGTGTACATTTCAAACCCCCAGGGGTTTCACCAATTTTGATACAACTGGGCAGTGAAAATGAAAAATTACATTTTTTTACACAAAAATGCAGTTCTGGCTCAAAATTTTTCATTTTCAGAAGGTATGAAGGAGAAAAAGCACCCCAAAATCTGTGCCCCAATTTCTCCCGAGTACGGCAATGCCTCACATGTGACCAAAAAATACCATTTGGGTGCATGGCAGGACTCAGAAGGGAAGGAGTGATTTTTGGATTTTGCAGCTCAGATTCTGGTGGAATTTTGGTGGGTGCTATGTCGCATTAGCAAGACCCCCCAAGCACCAATACAGTGGAACCCCCCCACAAGTGACCCCATTTTGCAAACTACACCCCTCAGGGAATTCATCTAGGGGTATAGTGTACATTTCAAACCCCCAGGGGTTTCACCAATTTTGATACAACTGGGCAGTGAAAATGAATAATTAAATTTTTTTACACAAAAATGCAGTTCTGGCTCAAAATTTTTCATTTTCATAAGGTATGAAGGAGAAAAAGCACCCCAAAATCTGTGCCCCAATTTCTCCCGAGTATGGCAATGCCTCATATGTGACCAAAAAATACCATTTGGGTGCATGGCAGGACTCAGAAAGGAAGGAGTGATTTTTGGTGGTGGAATGTTGGTGGGTGCTATGTCGCATTAGCAAGACCCCCAAAGCACCAATACAGTGGAACCCCCCCACAAGTGACCCCATTTTGCAAACTACACCCCTCAGGGAATTCATCTAGGGGTATAGTGTACATTTTAAACCCCCAGGGGTTTCACCAATTTTGATACAACTGGGCTGTGCAAATGCAAAATTACATTTTTTACACAAAAATGCAGTTCTGGCTCAAAATGTTTCATTTTCACAAGGAATGAAGGAGACAAAGCACCCCAAAATCTGTGCCCCAATTTCTCCCGAGTACGGCAATGCCTCACATGTGACCAAAAAATACCATTTGGGTGCATGGCAGGACTCAGAAAGGAAGGAGTGATTTTTGGATTTTGCAGCTCAGATTCTGGTGGAATGTTGGTGGGTGCTATGTTGCATTAGCAAGACCCCCCAAGCACCAATACAGTGGAACCCCCCCCACAAGTGACCCCATTTTGCAAACTACACCCCTCAGGGAATTCATCTAGGGGTATAGTGTACATTTCAAACCCCCAGGGGTTTCACCAATTTTGATACAACTGGGCAGTGAAAATGAAAAATTACATTTTTTTACACAAAAATGCAGTTCTGGCTCAAAATTTTTCATTTTCATAAGGTATGAAGGAGAAAAAGCACCCCAAAATCTGTGCCCCAATTTCTTTCGAGTATGGCAATGCCTCATATGTGACCAAAAAATACCAGTTGGGTGCATGGCAGGACTCAGAAGGGAAGGAGTGATTTTTGGTGGTGGAATGTTGGTGGGTGCTATGTCGCATTAGCAAGACCCCCCAAGCACCAATACAGTGGAACCCCCCCACAAGTGACCCCATTTTGCAAACTACACCCCTCAGGGAATTCATCTAGGGGTATAGTGTACATTTCAAACCCCCAGGGGTTTCACCAATTTTGATACAACTGGGCTGTGCAAATGCAAAATTACATTTTTTACACAAAAATGCAGTTTTGGCTCAAAATTTTTCATTTTCAGAAGGTATGAAGGAGAAAAAGCACCCCAAAATCTGTGCCCCAATTTCTCCCGAGTACGGCAATGCCTCACATGTGACCAAAAAATACCATTTGGGTGCATGGCAGGACTCAGAAAGGAAGGAGTGATTTTTGGATTTTGCAGCTCAGATTCTGGTGGAATGTTGGTGGGTGCTATGTTGCATTAGCAAGACCCCCCAAGCACCAATACAGTGGAACCCCCCCACAAGTGACCCCATTTTGCAAACTACACCCCTCAGGGAATTCATCTAGGGGTATAGTGTACATTTCAAACCCCCAGGGGTTTCACCAATTTTGATACAACTGGGCAGTGAAAATGAAAAATTACATTTTTTTACACAAAAATGCAGTTCTGGCTCAAAATTTTTCATTTTCATAAGGTATGAAGGAGAAAAAGCACCCCAAAATCTGTGCCCCAATTTCTCCCGAGTATGGCAATGCCTCATATGTGACCAAAAAATACCATTTGGGTGCATGGCAGGACTCAGAAAGGAAGGAGTGATTTTTGGTGGTGGAATGTTGGTGGGTGCTATGTCGCATTAGCAAGACCCCCAAAGCACCAATACAGTGGAACCCCCCCACAAGTGACCCCATTTTGCAAACTACACCCCTCAGGGAATTCATCTAGGGGTATAGTGTACATTTCAAACCCCCAGGGGTTTCACCAATTTTGATACAACTGGGCAGTGAAAATGAAAAATTACATTTTTTTACACAAAAATGCAGTTCTGGCTCAAAATTTTTCATTTTCATAAGGTATGAAGGAGAAAAAGCACCCCAAAATCTGTGCCCCAATTTCTCCCGAGTACGGCAATGCCTCACATGTGACCAAAAAATACCATTTGGGTGCATGGCAGGACTCAGAAGGGAAGGAGTGATTTTTGGATTTTGCAGCTCAGATTCTGGTGGAATTTTAGTGGGTGCTATGTCGCATTAGCAAGACCCCCCAAGCACCAATACAGTGGAACCCCCCCACAAGTGACCCCATTTTGCAAACTACACCCCTCAGGGAATTCATCTAGGGGTATAGTGTACATTTCAAACCCCCAGGGGTTTCACCAATTTTGATACAACTGGGCAGTGAAAATGAAAAATTAAATTTTTTTACACAAAAATGCAGTTCTGGCTCAAAATTTTTCATTTTCAGAAGGTATGAAGGAGAAAAAGCACCCCAAAATCTGTGCCCCAATTTCTCCCGAGTACGGCAATGCCTCATGTGTGACCAAAAAGTGGCAGGACTCAGAAGGGAAGGAGTGATATTTGGATTTTGCAGCACAAATTCTGGTGGAATGTTGGTGGGTGCTATGTCGCATTAGCAAGACCCCCAAAGCACCAATACAGTGGAACCCCCCCACAAGTGACCCCATTTTGCAAACTACACCCCTCAGGGAATTCATCTAGGGGTATAGTGTACATTTCAAACCCCCAGGGGTTTCACCAATTTTGATACAACTGGACAGTGAAAATGAAAAATTACATTTTTTTACACAAAAATGCAGTTCTGGCTCAAAATTTTTCATTTTTAGAAGGTATGAAGGAGAAAAAGCACCCCAAAATCTGTGCCCCAATTTCTCCCGAGTACGGCAATGTCTCACATGTGACCGAAAAATACCAGTTGGGTGCATGGCAGGACTCAGAAGGGAAGGAGTGATTTTTGGATTTTGCAGCTCAGATTCTGGTGGAATTTTGGTGGGTGCTATGTCGCATTAGCAAGACCCCCGAAGCACGGTGAAATTATGAACCTAATAATCCATAGATGTGTGGTATATTTTAAAACACTCCTTTATACATAGGCCGGGTTTGTCGGGGCAAGTGTCACACTGGAAAATAGTTTGCTTTATTATTCCCTTTTTATAGCAAACTTTGCACCTTTTTTGTGTCCTGCCCTTTTTTCCAGTGGAGGGGATTTCATCAGGAAAATGCTGCCCTGGTACAATACGGGGGCCAGTACTAGAAGTACTGGGGCCCTCTGCCTGCTGGTTCCCAAATATTAGGCCCTTTATGACTTCCTCTTGAAAGTGCATAAATGTCCCCCTCTGGCCGGTAGAACGGAATAGCACGTAAGCGTTATACAGTGCCATCTGGATGATATACACGGCCAGCTTCTTGTACCAGATTTTTGTTTTCCGCAGGGCACTGTACGGCTTCAGTACCTGATCTGAAAGATCCACTCCGCCCATGTACTTATTGTAATCCAGGATACAATTAGGTTTGGAGGTGTGGGTACTGGTACCTCGTACAGGGACGGAGGTGGTACTGTCTCCGTGAATTGTTGTCAGTATAAGGACATCCCTCTTGTCCTTATATTTGACCAACAACATATTTTCGGTGCATATTCCCCTGCTTTCACCCCTTCTCATTACTTGGGCAATGTGCGTTTTTGGGAGGCCTCTTTGGTTCTTGCGCACAGTACCGCAAGCTGCTGTACCTCTTGAACCAAGGGCCTTAAACAGGGGGATGCTGGTGTAAAAGTTATCCACATAGAGGTGATAACCTTTATCCAGGAAGGGGTGCACTAAATCCCAGACAATTTTTCCACTAACACCTACGAGGGAGGGGGGGCATTCTGGCGGTTCAATTCTTGAATCCTTCCCTTCATATACCCTAAACCTGTGGGTGTACCCTGAGGTGCTTTCACACAGCTTATACATTTTTATGCCATACCTTGCCCTCTTACTGGGAAGGTACTGGCGGAATTTAACCCTTCCTTTAAAATGTATAAGGGACTCGTCAATACAAATAAATTTTTCAGGGATGTACATCTCTGCAAATTTGGCACTGAAATGATCAATGACCGGCCTGACTTTGAATAGCCGGTCAAAGGTGGGATCATCTCTGGGAGGGCACTGTGCATTATCGTTGTAATGCAAAAATGTAAGGATCGTCTCAAATCGAGCCCGGGGCATGGCCATACGGTAAAATTGGGTGCTGTACAGAACATCTGTACTCCAATATTGCCTAATTTCTGGCTTTTTTACTATGCCCATATGAAACACCAGACCCCAAAACGTCATCATCTCTACTGCATCTACAGGGGTCCACCTAGCAAATGATGACGTGGGGTTTTGAGCAATAAACTGCTGGGCATATAAATTAGTTTGGTCCACCATTAAATTTATAAAATCATCAGAGAAAAATAATTTGAAAAAGTCAATTTCTCTGAGACCTGTGGAATCAAATTGGATTCCTGGCATGGCCAAAAACTCAGGAACCTGGGGCACAAAATTGTCTGGTGGTGGGGTCCATACGAGATCAATTATTGGGGGGGTCTCAGCTGCTCTACGGGGGCGTCTTTGAGGGGGTCCCTCATCACCAGAGGAGGAAGAGGAGCTTAAGACAAATCCTTCAAATTCCCCGCTTGCATCACTGGCTGTGTCAGAGTCAGAGGCAAGCATGGCATATGCCTCCTCCGCTGAATACATTCTTCTGGATGACTGGGATGACATTTGGGATGACATTTGGGATGCCATTTTTATTTTTGTGTTACTGGTAGTGAAATGTTTCAACACGTGTATAGTGTAGGGGGGGGGTACAAACTTTATTTCAACCCGGGGGGTATGTAGTGTGTAGTGTGTATGTAGTGCAGAAAAAAAAAATACTTTATACAGGAATTTGATCCCAATAAAAAAAAAAAAATTGAAGGGGTTAAAAAAAAAAAAAAAAGGTCCTGCGCCAAAAATTGAGCACAGATGTTGGTCAGTAACGTCCGTCACTGAACAGCGCTCAAAGGCAACAGGAATTTGATCAAAAAAAAAAAAAATAGATCAACCCTGTGCCGAAAAAGCTGATCAGTGATGTACGTCACTGATCAGCGCACAGTGGCCACAGGACACCCACAAAATCACAGTGTGTGTAAAAAAAAAATTAAAAAAAGACCCCACAGCACTCTCAAAAAAAAAAAAGGTGATCAGTGATGCGACACTGATTACCAGTGAGGGGCAGCAGGTGCACAACCTTTGGTGCAACTGACAGTGCAACTGGCAGCAACTGACAGGTATATATAAAAAAAAAAAACCCTGCGCCCCCAAAAAGTTGCTGATCAGCACAGATATACTGATCAGCACAAAAGGGGGGGGGGTAGCAGACACAAAATATACACTCTCTATCACTCTCTGTCACTATCTCTCTCTATCTCTCACTATCTATCACTATCTATCACTATCTATCAATCTAGGACACTGCAGCAGCAGCACTGACAGTTATATGTATAAAAAAAAACCTGCACCCCCAAAAAGGGGGGGTAGCAGACACAAAATATACACTCTCTATCACTCTCTGTCACTATCTCTCTCTATCTCTCTATCTCTCACTATCTATCACTATCTATCACTCTATGACACTGCAGCAGCAGCACTGACAGTTATATATATAAAAAAAAAACCTGCACCCCCAAAAAGGGGGGGTAGCAGACACAAATCTCTCTATCTGTCACTATCTATCACTATCTATCACTATCTATCACTCTATGACACTGCAGCAGCAGCACTGACAGTTATTTATATATAAAAAAACCCTGCACCCCCAAAAAGGGGGGGTAGCAGACACAAAATATAGCTCTCTCTGTCACTATCTCTCTATCTCTCTCTATCTCTCTCTCTATCTCTCTATCACACTGCAGCAGCAGCAGGAAGTCCCAAGAAGTCAGATCCAGGAAGCGTCCAGCACGCTACAAGCAGTGATCAGGTGATCAGGTAAGGTATTTGCAAGGATCAGGTAAGTATTAGCAAGGATCAGGTCAGTATCACGGCAGATAGGCACGGTGACCGCTCTGCACGCTATTCCAGACCGGAATGGCGTCTGCAGCGCAGTCACCGTTAGTTTAAATGTCGCGCCTTGGCTGTGATTGGCTGTCGGTCCGACGGACCAATCACAGCCTTGGAGGAAGGTGGGGTGAGGGTGGGGTGAGGTGTCATCGTCACCGATGACCCCCTCATGCCCCCTTACGCCCGGCGGTGATTGACACCTGTGTTACCGAGCGTCTGATTCGCTGGTAACACAGGAAACCGCTGTGAATGGCTGTTCACACTGAACAGCCAATCACAGCGATCGCCGACGGGGGGGCGGCATCGCAGCCCCCCCTGGGCATGCAGGGACATGTCTGCTGTCAGGGACAGCAGACATCGTCCCTCTGTCACTGCGTCTCTAGACGCAGTGACAGTTTAAAGTCGTGACGTACATTTATGCCATGTGTCGGGAAGAACATCCCGGCCATGACGTAAATGTACGTCAAATGTCGGGAAGGGGTTAATATTTCGCTGTCCTTAATAAATGAATCAATAAACATCATGTTTTAGCCAATTCTCTGTTTCTTGGGTCACTTTATTAATGTACCTATAACATTAATCAGAACATTAATATATGCTAACCTAGATTGCCCCTTGTAGGAATACTTTATCTTTCTTTGCTTCCAAGTCTAATACATATTCCTGGGTGCGCCTCCCCCATTACCAATTGATACTTAATATAGTAATGCAGGGGTGAGATAGCTATACCAATTACAGGCCGTGCGGATTGATAACCTCTATCTATTAACCGGTATCAGCGGTATCAGATGGTCGAAAGTCATCAGGTCGACATACTGCAAAGTCGACATGGGTCTAGGTCGACAGGTCATTAGGTCAACATGGTCTAGGTCGACTGGGTTTTTCACTGGAATTTTGGTTTTTTTTTTGAGCCGACATGTGCTGACAGGCGGAATTTCATGCCCTACCATCCACTAGGGCAGGCGTTCCCAACCACGGTCCTCAGGACACACCAACAGTGCAGGTTTTAGTGATATCCAGGCTTCAGCACAGATGGATTAATCCAAATCACAGGTACTAATTAAGTCACCTGTGCTCAAGCCTGGATATCATTAAAACCTGTAATGTTGGTGTGCCTTGAGGACCGTGGTTGGGAATGCCTGCACTAGGGTGTGGTAGGAGAATAACATAGAGTGCCAAGCACAGCCAGACATGCGAGGGGATGCGGTGCACTTAATCCTGTGTCCATGTTGACTGTGTCGGCATTCGGGTAAAAAAAAAAAGTACAAAACCCCATGTTGAGCTAGACCATTTCGACCTAATGCTTTTTTGGACCAAATGACCTGTTGACCTGTTAACCTTGCAGTATGTTGACCTAATGACTGTCGACAATCTTTAGGTCGACCATATGATCCTTACCTGTTTCAGCAAGGAGTGTGAGGCCAATTTCTCTCCAGGGAATGGAGAAATATCTGTGTTTAGAGCCAGACTAGAATCACGTCTGTCTGTACGGGTTGCCCGTCAGGCCGCGCCCGCAGACAATAGATCGGGTATCATTTTTTTTTTTTTTTTATGTATGTTTGACAAAGGCCATACACTTCATTGGAGGTGAAGATCCGCAGACGAAGGCCAGAGCATACAGCTAATTGCTGCCGATCCTACTATTAAAAAAGAAAAAGGAATGTATTGTATACACAGAACATCAAACATGCCTTCCAACTTTTACCAATAGATCAGTGGGACCTGCATGCAGCTGGCCCTGGAAAGGGGTGGGGCTATGTGCAACGGGGGCGGGACCGGGCATCGAGGCCCCGGGTTTTCCATCTTCTTTGCCAGCGTACCCAGCCCCGTCTCTCCTTGCTGCACCTATCCAGCAATCACCGGCTGCCCCACAAAGCAGAGCAGCCATGATCACCTCCCCTCAAGGGACATCAGGGCAGGCTCCAAATAGCGGGACCGTACCACTGTAATCAGGACAGTTGGGAGGAATGCTATTCGTTTTCGGGACTTGTCTCCTGTCCTACATAACAGTTTATAGATGCTGTGACCAGGGGTGAGGGTCATTAAGTCAACAGTAATTAGATCTATTGGTCTGCAGTGAAAAGGTCTACATATGAAAAAGATCGACCTGGTTTAAATTGACGCTGAAAATGGTCGACACAATCCAAAAGGCTGCATGAAAAAGGTCAACACAGGAATAGGTCGACATGAGTTATTAAAGAAAATTGTGTATGTGGAAATCTGCTGACACGGGCACTGTATAAGTGTACAGCGACACGGACACACAGCTCCAATTTCTATTCACTTTTTCTTAATGCACTTTTTTAATTTTAACCTATTTTGCTGTTTTGTGCCAATGAATAAACTGTATATTCTACGCAGGGGCAGAGCGTCCATGGCGTCCCAGTCAGTGACTACCTCCATCAGAGCAGCCGTAATGGTAATTGGTCTGTACACAGTCTCCGTCCTGCCCCCACTTAAGGTTATTCATCCTGGTTATATATGGTGGCTAATTATTAATATTATGTAGTTTGAGCAGAAAATATTGTGGTATCAGTGGATGAGTCAAAAACTCAGGCTGCTCCCGGATCCGAAGGCGCTACACCCCACGCCCCTGAAACAGCAGACACTGGAGGAGGATTCGAACCCGTGGTGGCTCAGCCTGAGTGGCTGTCCCAGACGCTGAACTAACGGTACACGCCACTGTACCAGCCACTCATACACGGACTGTCCGTGTATCTCGTAGCTACAATGCAGTGACGTCATTCACGCTGTGCCGCACCATCGCCACCTATTGGCAGCTGCTGGAACTACACCTGGCACATATTGCATCGTCATCACTGCTGCTCCCCCTACATGAGCACTCTGCCCCGGCTGCTCTGATGGAGGCAGTCACTGACTGGGACGCCATGGACGCTCTGCCCCTGCGTAGAAGAAGCGGCTGGTAAGTGCACATGTGCAGAACACCCCCTGAGCATTGAGCAACCTGTGGGTGAGGACTGGAGCTCAGTCTGTATGTTGGTCATGTATGTGACTCCCACAGGGCTGCTGTATGGTGCTACTGGGGATATCTATGTGTATGGGCATACCAGTGTATCCTCAGCAGCGCTACTCTATGGCTCAGGTTGTAATATCTCAGCCCCAGTGCTGTCTGCATTATTATACACTGTATATTATCTATCTGCTTTCCCAAAGTGTGACACAGGTGTATATAGACCAGATTATAATCTATGGAAAGCCTCTGTGTGTATACCATATGTTCTCTCTCTCTGCTGCAGTAGCTATGCGCGCTTTGCTATGTTCTATGATAATAAACACATGTGAGTGTAATGGTAAATATGTGCCCGGCATGCCAATGTGGTGAGATACAGGTGCGCCAAACCGTACAGGCTAGCAAACTGCACGTAGCCATTAGTGCAGATGTAGGAAAACTGGGCATACTGTATATAGGCTGGGATCACTGCTGCGTTCAGGTGACACCAAGTACATGTACGGGATTGCTTGCTGGATGGTTATACCATACCTCCCAACTGTCACGATTACAGCGGGACAGTCCCGATTTTCGGGTCCTGTCCCGCTGTCCCACCCACGGCAGGCATTGTCCCGCTGCGGGGGGTGGCAGTTGGGAGACCCCCAATCTAGTAGAATAGATGCTGTGCGCATGCGCACAGCGTCTATGGTACTTGTGTAGTTTCACGGCGCCGGAAGTGCAGAGGCTCACGTGCCGCTCTAGCTATGAAACTTGGCAGCCTGCCAGAGGCTCTGATTAACCGTGCGCGTGCCGCTCTAGCTCTGTCTGACTGAGCTTGTGCCGCACTAGCTGTATGTAAACAGCGTAGCTGCCGGCCAGCAGCAGCAGCAGCGCTGACAGGTCAATGTCACTGTGGCACTTGTAGTTCCACAGTGAAATAGGCAGCGCCTGGGCACCGCTGACAACGGGGGTATGTTAAAGTGCACACCCCGGCACAGCGATGCCGGCGCTTCTAAACTGTACGCGAGATTCAGACGCAACTGCGTTTGAATCTCGAGTCACATAGATAGCCGCTAAGAAGCCGGAAAGCCTGGATTCAGACGCTAAAGCGTTAGAATACAGGCGCCTTGCAAGCCGCAAAGGTGTTGGGGCTTGTAAACCCAGACGCAAATGCGTCTGGATTTACTTAGGTGAAGGGGTACATTTAAATTTAGACGCAAAAGCATTTAAATTTAGGTGGCCCTAGGGGAACACTATTGAAACCCACCCTCAGTGCCACTAGTGGACGCCACAGCTGTGGACCGTGTAAATCCCACTATCCACGGCCACCCGAAGCGTGGCGGTACGCGTCCTACGACCTTTTCATACCTCCACTATCCACGTCAGCGTGGAGTTGAGAATAGAATAGTGTGGCGAGCGCAGCGAGCCCGAAGCGTGGCGAGCGCACGCTGATACCTTCACAGCTATCCGCGTCCCCTCGCGGGCTTCACAGGTGTCAGCGTAAGCCCGAAGCGTGGCGAGCGGACGCTGACACCTGTGAAGCCCGCGAGGGGACGCAGATAGCTGTGAAGGTATGCGTGTCCCCTCGCGCGGCTCACTGCGCTCGCCACGCTTCGGGCTCTGTGGCTCGCTGCGCTCGCCACACTATTCTATTCTCAACTCCATGCCGAAGTGGATAGTGGGGGTATGAAAAGGTCGTAGGACGCGTACCGCCGCCCCTCGCGGGGCTCTCCACGCTTCGGGTGAGCGTGGATAGTGAGGCTGATTCAGGAACACATTCACCTCAGTGTCTCATACAGGGCTACTGCTGACTGACTACGCAAACTGCGTAGCTCCCTGACTGACTACGTAACGCTGTCCGCGCACGTCTAAGCCGAAGTGCCGGGAGTGTGAATTGAGACGCTAAATAAGTTAGCGTCTACATTGGGAACACCAGCGGTGTGCCGGGGTTTGCGATGTGCCGGGGTGTGCGATTTATAAGCCCCGTTTGTTTGTTTTTAAGCCCCGTTTGTCTGTTTTTTACACGATACACTTCATTACATTTGGCACGCGCAGCGCTACGCTACCTGGCAGGCTGCCAAGTTTCATAGCTAGAGCGGCATGCGAGCCTCTGCAATTCCGGGGCCGTGAAACTACACAAGTACCGCGTCTATTCTCGTATGAAAATGAGGTCGCGGCTAATTAGCATAAGCTGTGCCCTCATTTGCATACGCCCCACCCCCTATTTCCCCAACACAGAAGTTGGGAGGTATGTTATACAGGGATTATTGTCACATTAGTTATACTGTAGTCTAAAGTGTATACTGTATTATCTACTATCCTAATGGGGCATACACACAGGGGGCGGGATGTACTAAAGGGAAAATGTGGTAAAACGGGGGTTTTACCGCATTTCCCTATGTACCATTACCCGTCCGCCCCGTCTCCGCCTGGCAGGGTATCGCCACCTCTGGGTGGCGATACCCTATAGATGCCTATGGGCTTCTATCGCCGCCCACCGTCCTTGCGACCTCCCTCCCCCTCCCGTCCTCCATCGATCTCCTCCTCCCCCAGCAGGTGTCACAGCCGGGAGGACATCCGGCTGTAGGGAGGAGGAGGAGAGGCAGGGGGACACTGACAGCCGCCAGGATGTGACAGAGACCCCCGCACACCACATTACAGGTATCGCGGGGGTCTCCGTCACCGCAACCCGATGCTAGCCGCATATGTTAGTACATATGCGGTAGCATCGCGGCGGCTGGCAGACGAGGGTCAGTGATGTACATTAATACATCCCGCCCAGGGGGATATGAGGCTTATTTCTAAGTGAGAAAGTAGGGGAGAGGAGGAGAGCACACTGAGTGTCTAGGTCCACTCAGTGTGCTCTCCTCCTCTCCCCTATCCCTATTACATGTATTTTGATCTGTATTAGCTTAAAATCGTTTAGTCGGAGCGGTATGCCAGTTCTCACTGGACCGCTCAGTCAGAGGCGCTACTTGCGTGACGTCCGCAGCGCTCAGATCTGACTCCTAACAGACGGAGATCTCCGGCGCTGACTCTAACACGCCGGAGCTCCTCTGCAGGGTACACGTCCTCATTGACGCGGCTCTCCCTCTCATTTGCGGCGCGCAGTGCTGGTGCAGAGGTGGCAGATCTCACCAGACACGCACCGCTTGAGGGGTGACCCGCGGGGCACCATATTGCCTACCCTATTTGTGATGTGAAGTAATCTGATCAGTAACATCACAGGGGAACATAAACCCAGATAATTTTGTTACCAGCAGATCAGTAATAGGCGACTTAAACGCACAAAATTCCACTGTGGAAAACTGTACAATAAACCATTATTACTAATACATAGAATCTAACCAACATCTAGGAGGATATTGAGTTGGATCACACTGAGTAAGGATTTCTATCCTTTTTAAACCTACACTGTGTGTGTCTTTATGTGTCACTGTCTGTCTATATTTCGCTACATTCTTTTAAACATATCCAAATAAAAGTTAAATTTTACTTTCTTAATAACCTGTGCACCACACAGAGACATACTTTCTCTTCTTTCCAAAAATTGTCAAACCTGTGTCCAGTGGTAGCACACCCTCCCTACTCACGGTTAACCAACCGATGTACAAATACACTGAGGGTAAATGAGAACAATACTGCTTTGATAAAACCTGTGCGACTGATTGCCCCACGTTCCCCTTTCCCCAAAACTCATTTATTTCTAAGTGATCTGACTAGATCGCTTAGAAATGAAAAAAGGATCACTCCACGTGTATACCCTCTGGTGATGACGATTGCGCGGTCCCGCGCGTCGCTGTTGCCTGACTAGATTTACACTGCATCCAGTTATAAATCTAGTCATCGCCAGTGTTCTCACACCAGAGAACACTGGCCGTGACAGATTGTTCAGCACACAATGCTGAGCCATCTGTGCTTAACTGCAAACTTAGCGCAGAGGCTCACTTGCACTGTGTGTGCACAGCTTTAGGGATGGACGTCTTTGCAATTGATGACAATAGTGCAACTGCCCATTGATTGTGGCATACTATGCAATGGATGACCATCAATGTTTTTACCTATTGATGGTGATCCATTTTCTTTGACTGATTGGATTGTGGGCCAATCAAAACATGTAGGCGGTGCTTCATGAGTGTTGGGGCAGAGCTATGCTGGTGGTAAGGGTTGCTGGTCTTACTGTACTGCATATTAAAATAATAATAATAAAAAATATATATATAATTTATGTAAGGTGCTAAACAACATATAATGGTGATTCAATTGTTTTGTGCACCCGTAGCTCTTGCCTAATGTAGTGGGAGCTAATGAATTGTTCGCAGCACTTGCCCTGGTCTTGTCGGCTGCATTTTTGCGCCCTAAATAAACTAGATGCAGCTTATTGCCCTACTGTGCGTGAAGGGTGCGAGGAGAAATCCAGGTGAGGTGCAGCCTGGGAGTCGGGTCACCAAACAATTGACTTTGATTTTAAAGCTTGTTTGTCACTGAGCGTATGTTGCAGGCATGTCCAAAATATGGCCCTTCAGCTGTTTTGAAACTACACATCCCAGCATGCCTTGACATAGTTTTAGTATTCCCTAATAGCAAAACTGTGGCAAGGCATGATGGGACTTGCAGTTTCACAAAAGCTGGCGGGCCATAGTTTGGACATGATTGGTGTATTGGGTTCATTAGCTGTTCACTAGCATTTTGCACAAACCACTTTGGCACATATGGAGATGTAATCTCTTTATTAGTGTTTTTATTAGTCTTGCACTCTACTATTACATATAATGCATGCCTTGACACCGTTTCACCGTTCGTGACACCCAAAATGTCGTTAAAATATTTGTTCCAACCAGATTGTTGCTCGGAAAATGTCCAAACTTTTTTTATTTCTTTACATTTTTGAAATACACAAAATGTTAAAATTGGATGTGAATTTCTACTTCATTTCCTTACATACAGGGAGCAACTTCTATCAGTCACCCCACCTTGACAAAGTGCCCAGCGAGGCATGAAACAGGTTGGAGACTTTGCTGCTGCCCGAAGTACCGACACGCCAGTCGCTGACGTCAGCAAGCCGCGCCCCGGGACCAAAGCCGCAACAGAAGATTCCACCCAGAAGCGGACAGCAACTGAGCTGAGGAATACCGCTGCCTCTGTAAGGTTAGGGTTAGTAGGGACAGCACGACAATCTCCCTCTCTCACCTCACATCCTCCAAAAGGAGTGTAAACATTATTTTACTAATACATTTTTACTTTACAGGTGTCACTCGTATAAACTTATCCCATCGCTCTTTTTTACCCCTCAGAACCTTTGCATTTATGAGAGCTGCTATACCATCAGTGCAGTTGATTTAACATTTTTCTCCTCACTTAGGATTATGTGCCACCGAAGAAGGACGGTGAATGTGAGACACCCAGCAGCAGCCGTCCCTATGTGTTCAGAAGAGGGATCAAGACCCAGGATTCCAAGACTGTGCCTTAACCTCACTCATTGATAAATGAGAGAAACAATGACCATAAGATCCTGAAACTCACCAACAAAATCATCCAGCTGCTGACCGGAGAGGTGACTGCTGGGAATAGGTCATTATACAGTAACACCGGGGGAGGTGACTGCTGGGAATGGGACATTATACAGTAACATCGGGGGTTGTGACCAGAGAGATGACTGCTGGGAATGGAACATTATACAGTAACACCGGGGGATGTGACCGGAGAGGTGACTGCTGGGAATGGGGCATTACACAGTAACAATAGGGGATGTGACCGGAGAGGTGACTGCTGGGAATGGGTCATTATACAGTAACACCAGAGGATGAGACCGGAGAGGTGACTGCTGGGAATGGGGCATTATACAGTAACAATGGGGGGGGGTGTGACCAGAGAGGTGACTGCTGGGAATGGGACATTATACATTAGCACCGAGGGATGTGACCAGAGAGGTGACTGCTGGAATGGGGAATTATACAGTAACACCGGAGAGGTGCCCGCTGGGAATGAGGCATTATACAGTAACATCGGGGGATGTGACCAGAGATGTGACTGCTGGGAATGTGGAATTATACAGTAACACCGGGGGAGGTGACTGCTGTAAATGGGACATGATACAGTAACATCGGGGGATGTGATCTGAGAGGATACAGCTGGGAATGGGACATTATACAGTAACACCTGGGGATGTGACCGGAGAGAAGACTGCTGGGATTGGGACATTATACAGTAACACAGGGGGATGGAAATGGGACATTATACAGTAACACCGGGGGATGTGACCGGAGAGGTGACTGCTGGGTATGGGACAGTATACAGTAACATCAGAAGAATGTAACCAGAGAGGTGTCTGCTGGGAATGAGACATTATACAGTATCACCAGAGGATGAGACCGGAGAGGTGACTGCTGGGATTGGGGCATTATACAGCAACACAGGGGGATGTGACCAGAGAGGTGACTGCTGGGAATGGGAGAGAGAGGGTGGAGAGAGAGAGGGTAGAGAGAGAGAGAGGGTGAGGCGAGAGAAAGAGGGTGGAGAGAGGGTGAGGCGAGAGAGGGTGAGGCGAGAGAGAGAGAGTGAGGGTGAGAGAGAGTGAGGGTGAGGCGAGAGAGAGGGTGAGGCGAGAGAGAGGGTGAGGCGAGAGAGAGAGAGAGGGTGAGGAGAGAGAGAGGGTGAGGAGAGAGAGAGGGTGAGGAGAGAGAGAGGGTGAGGCGAGAGATAGGGTGAGGCGAGAGATAGGGTGAGGCGAGAGAGAGAGAGGGTGAGGCGAGAGGGAGAGAGGCGAGAGAGAGAGGGTGAGGTGAGAGAGAGGGTGAGGTGAGATAGGGTGGAGAGAGAGAGAGAGGGTGGAGAGAGAGAGGGTGGAGAGAGAGAGAGAGGGTGGAGAGAGAGATGGTGGAGAGAGAGAGAGAGGGTGGAGAGGGAGAGAGAGAGGGAGAGAGAGAGGGAGAGAGAGAGGGTGGAGAGAGAGAGAGAGGGTGAGGCGAGAGAGAGAGGGTGAGGTGAGAGAGAGGGTGAGGCGAGAGAGAGAGAGAGAGGGTGAGGCGAGAGAGGGTGGAGAGAGGGTGGAGAGAAAGAGGGTAGAGAGAGAGAGAGAGAGAGAGTGGGTGGAGAGAGGGTGAGGCGAGAGAGAGAGGGTGAGGCGAGAGAGAGGGTGAGGCGAGAGAGAGAGAGGGTGAGGCGAGAGAGAGAGAGAGGGTGAGGCGAGAGAGAGAGAGAGTGAGGCGAGAGAGAGAGGGTGAGGCGAGAGAGAGTGAGGGTGAGGCGAGAGAGAGAGAGGGTGAGGCGAGAGAGAGAGGGTGAGGCGAGAGAGAGAGAGAGGGGGGGTGAGGCGAGAGAGAGAGGGTGAGGCGAGAGAGAGAGAGAGAGGGTGAGGCGAGAGAGAGAGTGGAGAGAGAGAGAGAGGGTGGAAAGAGAGAGAGAGGGTGGAGAGAGAGAGGGCGAGAGAGAGAGGGTGGAGGGTGGAGAGAGAGAGAGGGTGGAGAGAGAGAGAGAGAGAGGGTGGAGAGAGAGAGGGTGGAGAGAGAGAGAGAGGGTGGAGAGAGAGAGAGAGGGTGGAGAGAGAGAGAGAAAAGGAGAGGGGGTGTGGAGGAGGGGAAGTGAAGGAGAGGAGGGGGGAGTGGAGGAGCAGAGAAGGGGAGGGGGTGCGGAGTATAGGAGGTGAGCAGGAGGGAAGCGAGAGGAGGAGGGGAAGCAGAAGAGGAAGGGGAGCTGAGGAGTGAGAGGAAAGAAGAAAGGAAAGTAGGGGAGGGGGTGAGGAGTATTGGAAGCAAAAGAAAGGAGGGGGAAACAGGAAAGGAGGAGGGGGAGCGGAGGAGGTGGTTGGGGAGCTGAGGAGGAGGGGAGAACAGAGAGCAGGAGCAGACAAGAAGAGGGGGAGAGGAGGAGGAGAGGAGGCATGGAGGAGGTGCAGAGAAGGGAGCGCAGTGCAAGCTGGTGCTGGGTACCTCCTGTGACAATCAGCAGCGATGGTAGCGATGATTTTGCTGCCCCTGCTCCTGGGCAGACTGGGTCTGCTGCACTTTCTCTTCTTCTGTGCTAGTCATCTCTTCCTGCTCCATCTCCCCGGCGCTGGGTCTTCTCTTCCTGTACCCCAGCACAGGTTCACTGGCAGTCAGAGAGAGAAAAGTGTGGGGAAATTGGTGAGGAGAGCAAAAGAGGGGAAAGGGAGAGCTGGGGAGAGGAGGAGGGGAAGGAGGAGAGGGATCAGAGAAGAAGGAGCAAAGGAGTGGAGGAGGGGGATCAGAGAAGGAGCAAAGGAGTGGAGGAGGA
>NW_028142691.1:0-38003 GCF_055691185.1 Crinia signifera
TTAACCCTTGTGCATAAATACTTTCAAATCCTGCCTCAGTGTATCATTTTGTGACTATTTCTTGACTCCTTGAATTGTACTTTCTGGAATCGAGGCAGTTAATTACTTGACGTGACACTACACTTGATATCAGCATATGCGGCCTAGCCAAAAGACCGGAAGCCTGCCTAAATTAAAGGACTTATCAATCGCTGCGACCTCCCAATAAATATGCAAACGCTATGTGACTTACCTACGATCTTACCACGGAAACATCAACTGGATCAAAGCAATGGAATTTTTGGACCCCCTCCCTCTCGATTTGAAATGGCTTGTTTTTTTTTTTTTTTCTTGATCTCTTATATATTTTTTTTCTTTTCTTTTTGCGCTCTCTTTTCTCTCTCTTTTGTTTTGGGAATTTTTTTTCCTCTTTATTCTCTTTTGTTTTGGGAATTTTTTTTCCTCTTCCATTTTTTTCCAAGCCCAACAATTGATGATCATTGAGAGGGGGATTTAGAAAAAGTATCACTTACCTTCTTCGGACCATCATTTGGGTGGTAACTGCCAATAAAAGAAAACATTGGCCCACCCAGCTCACCTACACATGACTGTCCTGTCTGCCTGTCTGTTCCAAGTGACTGTCTGGCTGTCAGGTTCCGCCGGATTCCGAGTGAGCAGCTTGTGATGTCATAGAGGGCAGATTGTGATGTCACACAAAGGGTCCTGCCACATGAATGCCTGTCCATCTGACTGTCTACTACTACTGCTGCTGAATGGGCTCAAAACAGGAAAGCCGTCATTGCACCTGATTGTGCAAGATTCCTCCTTCTCCTCTGCAGCAGCTAGCTGATTGATTTACTCAGCAGCAGTTCGTCAGGGACACAGGCATGCGGCAGCAAAGAGCGAGGAGACAGCTGGCTGCTGCTGCTTGCCTGTTGGTCGTCTGCCTAGTGGGTGTGTGTCTGTTGACGCGACGTCAACAGACGGGGCGGAGCACATGCAAATTTGGCCTCCTACCCAGCTGAGGCACCCTGCCCGCCCGCCGACGACCTAATCACAAAATCAGTTGGATGGCTACTCGTCCTCCGGTCCCTGTCCAGCACTTCAAGTCCTATTCATACCTGCCGTACAGCCTGGTATCTTTCAGACTGCAACGTCAAAGAAGTGATGTGTGTGTGTTAGATGTGTCCGTGGTGCTGATCTCTTCTCCACCAGTGTTGGTGGCCGAATTCCGGTTTGCGCGCTTTGCTGGGACCCCATTCGGGTTATCGCTTCTCGGCCTTTTGGCTAAGATCAAGTGTAGTATCTGTTCTTATCAGTTTAATATCTGATACGCCCCCTATCTGGGGGCCATATATTAAATGGATTTTTAGAACAGGGAGATGGAAGAAGAGCTTGCTCTGTCCACTCCACGCATTGACCTGGTATTGCAGTACTTCCAGGACCGGTGCACCTTCCTAATCTGTTATCCAAAAAAAGACTATTTCCATTCCTGGCACTTGATTTGGAGTATCAATTGTTTGTGCACCTTTGTATTTAGAAATGCATGCATTTGCTGCTTCAAGGTTTAACCCTTGTGCATAAATACTTTCAAATCCTGCCTCAGTGTATCATTTTGTGACTATTTCTTGACTCCTTGAATTGTACTTTCTGGAATCGAGGCAGTTAATTACTTGACGTGACACTACACTTGATATCAGCATATGCGGCCTAGCCAAAAGACCGGAAGCCTGCCTAAATTAAAGGACTTATCAATCGCTGCGACCTCCCAATAAATATGCAAACGCTATGTGACTTACCTACGATCTTACCACGGAAACATCAACTGGATCAAAGCAATGGAATTTTTGGACCCCCTCCCTCTCGATTTGAAATGGCTTGTTTTTTTTTTTTTTTCTTGATCTCTTATATATTTTTTTTCTTTTCTTTTTGCGCTCTCTTTTCTCTCTCTTTTGTTTTGGGAATTTTTTTTCCTCTTTATTCTCTTTTGTTTTGGGAATTTTTTTTCCTCTTCCATTTTTTTCCAAGCCCAACAATTGATGATCATTGAGAGGGGGATTTAGAAAAAGTATCACTTACCTTCTTCGGACCATCATTTGGGTGGTAACTGCCAATAAAAGAAAACATTGGCCCACCCAGCTCACCTACACATGACTGTCCTGTCTGCCTGTCTGTTCCAAGTGACTGTCTGGCTGTCAGGTTCCGCCGGATTCCGAGTGAGCAGCTTGTGATGTCATAGAGGGCAGATTGTGATGTCACACAAAGGGTCCTGCCACATGAATGCCTGTCCATCTGACTGTCTACTACTACTGCTGCTGAATGGGCTCAAAACAGGAAAGCCGTCATTGCACCTGATTGTGCAAGATTCCTCCTTCTCCTCTGCAGCAGCTAGCTGATTGATTTACTCAGCAGCAGTTCGTCAGGGACACAGGCATGCGGCAGCAAAGAGCGAGGAGACAGCTGGCTGCTGCTGCTTGCCTGTTGGTCGTCTGCCTAGTGGGTGTGTGTCTGTTGACGCGACGTCAACAGACGGGGCGGAGCACATGCAAATTTGGCCTCCTACCCAGCTGAGGCACCCTGCCCGCCCGCCGACGACCTAATCACAAAATCAGTTGGATGGCTACTCGTCCTCCGGTCCCTGTCCAGCACTTCAAGTCCTATTCATACCTGCCGTACAGCCTGGTATCTTTCAGACTGCAACGTCAAAGAAGTGATGTGTGTGTGTTAGATGTGTCCGTGGTGCTGATCTCTTCTCCACCAGTGTTGGTGGCCGAATTCCGGTTTGCGCGCTTTGCTGGGACCCCATTCGGGTTATCGCTTCTCGGCCTTTTGGCTAAGATCAAGTGTAGTATCTGTTCTTATCAGTTTAATATCTGATACGCCCCCTATCTGGGGGCCATATATTAAATGGATTTTTAGAACAGGGAGATGGAAGAAGAGCTTGCTCTGTCCACTCCACGCATTGACCTGGTATTGCAGTACTTCCAGGACCGGTGCACCTTCCTAATCTGTTATCCAAAAAAAGACTATTTCCATTCCTGGCACTTGATTTGGAGTATCAATTGTTTGTGCACCTTTGTATTTAGAAATGCATGCATTTGCTGCTTCAAGGTTTAACCCTTGTGCATAAATACTTTCAAATCCTGCCTCAGTGTATCATTTTGTGACTATTTCTTGACTCCTTGAATTGTACTTTCTGGAATCGAGGCAGTTAATTACTTGACGTGACACTACACTTGATATCAGCATATGCGGCCTAGCCAAAAGACCGGAAGCCTGCCTAAATTAAAGGACTTATCAATCGCTGCGACCTCCCAATAAATATGCAAACGCTATGTGACTTACCTACGATCTTACCACGGAAACATCAACTGGATCAAAGCAATGGAATTTTTGGACCCCCTCCCTCTCGATTTGAAATGGCTTGTTTTTTTTTTTTTTTCTTGATCTCTTATATATTTTTTTTCTTTTCTTTTTGCGCTCTCTTTTCTCTCTCTTTTGTTTTGGGAATTTTTTTTCCTCTTTATTCTCTTTTGTTTTGGGAATTTTTTTTCCTCTTCCATTTTTTTCCAAGCCCAACAATTGATGATCATTGAGAGGGGGATTTAGAAAAAGTATCACTTACCTTCTTCGGACCATCATTTGGGTGGTAACTGCCAATAAAAGAAAACATTGGCCCACCCAGCTCACCTACACATGACTGTCCTGTCTGCCTGTCTGTTCCAAGTGACTGTCTGGCTGTCAGGTTCCGCCGGATTCCGAGTGAGCAGCTTGTGATGTCATAGAGGGCAGATTGTGATGTCACACAAAGGGTCCTGCCACATGAATGCCTGTCCATCTGACTGTCTACTACTACTGCTGCTGAATGGGCTCAAAACAGGAAAGCCGTCATTGCACCTGATTGTGCAAGATTCCTCCTTCTCCTCTGCAGCAGCTAGCTGATTGATTTACTCAGCAGCAGTTCGTCAGGGACACAGGCATGCGGCAGCAAAGAGCGAGGAGACAGCTGGCTGCTGCTGCTTGCCTGTTGGTCGTCTGCCTAGTGGGTGTGTGTCTGTTGACGCGACGTCAACAGACGGGGCGGAGCACATGCAAATTTGGCCTCCTACCCAGCTGAGGCACCCTGCCCGCCCGCCGACGACCTAATCACAAAATCAGTTGGATGGCTACTCGTCCTCCGGTCCCTGTCCAGCACTTCAAGTCCTATTCATACCTGCCGTACAGCCTGGTATCTTTCAGACTGCAACGTCAAAGAAGTGATGTGTGTGTGTTAGATGTGTCCGTGGTGCTGATCTCTTCTCCACCAGTGTTGGTGGCCGAATTCCGGTTTGCGCGCTTTGCTGGGACCCCATTCGGGTTATCGCTTCTCGGCCTTTTGGCTAAGATCAAGTGTAGTATCTGTTCTTATCAGTTTAATATCTGATACGCCCCCTATCTGGGGGCCATATATTAAATGGATTTTTAGAACAGGGAGATGGAAGAAGAGCTTGCTCTGTCCACTCCACGCATTGACCTGGTATTGCAGTACTTCCAGGACCGGTGCACCTTCCTAATCTGTTATCCAAAAAAAGACTATTTCCATTCCTGGCACTTGATTTGGAGTATCAATTGTTTGTGCACCTTTGTATTTAGAAATGCATGCATTTGCTGCTTCAAGGTTTAACCCTTGTGCATAAATACTTTCAAATCCTGCCTCAGTGTATCATTTTGTGACTATTTCTTGACTCCTTGAATTGTACTTTCTGGAATCGAGGCAGTTAATTACTTGACGTGACACTACACTTGATATCAGCATATGCGGCCTAGCCAAAAGACCGGAAGCCTGCCTAAATTAAAGGACTTATCAATCGCTGCGACCTCCCAATAAATATGCAAACGCTATGTGACTTACCTACGATCTTACCACGGAAACATCAACTGGATCAAAGCAATGGAATTTTTGGACCCCCTCCCTCTCGATTTGAAATGGCTTGTTTTTTTTTTTTTTTCTTGATCTCTTATATATTTTTTTTCTTTTCTTTTTGCGCTCTCTTTTCTCTCTCTTTTGTTTTGGGAATTTTTTTTCCTCTTTATTCTCTTTTGTTTTGGGAATTTTTTTTCCTCTTCCATTTTTTTCCAAGCCCAACAATTGATGATCATTGAGAGGGGGATTTAGAAAAAGTATCACTTACCTTCTTCGGACCATCATTTGGGTGGTAACTGCCAATAAAAGAAAACATTGGCCCACCCAGCTCACCTACACATGACTGTCCTGTCTGCCTGTCTGTTCCAAGTGACTGTCTGGCTGTCAGGTTCCGCCGGATTCCGAGTGAGCAGCTTGTGATGTCATAGAGGGCAGATTGTGATGTCACACAAAGGGTCCTGCCACATGAATGCCTGTCCATCTGACTGTCTACTACTACTGCTGCTGAATGGGCTCAAAACAGGAAAGCCGTCATTGCACCTGATTGTGCAAGATTCCTCCTTCTCCTCTGCAGCAGCTAGCTGATTGATTTACTCAGCAGCAGTTCGTCAGGGACACAGGCATGCGGCAGCAAAGAGCGAGGAGACAGCTGGCTGCTGCTGCTTGCCTGTTGGTCGTCTGCCTAGTGGGTGTGTGTCTGTTGACGCGACGTCAACAGACGGGGCGGAGCACATGCAAATTTGGCCTCCTACCCAGCTGAGGCACCCTGCCCGCCCGCCGACGACCTAATCACAAAATCAGTTGGATGGCTACTCGTCCTCCGGTCCCTGTCCAGCACTTCAAGTCCTATTCATACCTGCCGTACAGCCTGGTATCTTTCAGACTGCAACGTCAAAGAAGTGATGTGTGTGTGTTAGATGTGTCCGTGGTGCTGATCTCTTCTCCACCAGTGTTGGTGGCCGAATTCCGGTTTGCGCGCTTTGCTGGGACCCCATTCGGGTTATCGCTTCTCGGCCTTTTGGCTAAGATCAAGTGTAGTATCTGTTCTTATCAGTTTAATATCTGATACGCCCCCTATCTGGGGGCCATATATTAAATGGATTTTTAGAACAGGGAGATGGAAGAAGAGCTTGCTCTGTCCACTCCACGCATTGACCTGGTATTGCAGTACTTCCAGGACCGGTGCACCTTCCTAATCTGTTATCCAAAAAAAGACTATTTCCATTCCTGGCACTTGATTTGGAGTATCAATTGTTTGTGCACCTTTGTATTTAGAAATGCATGCATTTGCTGCTTCAAGGTTTAACCCTTGTGCATAAATACTTTCAAATCCTGCCTCAGTGTATCATTTTGTGACTATTTCTTGACTCCTTGAATTGTACTTTCTGGAATCGAGGCAGTTAATTACTTGACGTGACACTACACTTGATATCAGCATATGCGGCCTAGCCAAAAGACCGGAAGCCTGCCTAAATTAAAGGACTTATCAATCGCTGCGACCTCCCAATAAATATGCAAACGCTATGTGACTTACCTACGATCTTACCACGGAAACATCAACTGGATCAAAGCAATGGAATTTTTGGACCCCCTCCCTCTCGATTTGAAATGGCTTGTTTTTTTTTTTTTTTCTTGATCTCTTATATATTTTTTTTCTTTTCTTTTTGCGCTCTCTTTTCTCTCTCTTTTGTTTTGGGAATTTTTTTTCCTCTTTATTCTCTTTTGTTTTGGGAATTTTTTTTCCTCTTCCATTTTTTTCCAAGCCCAACAATTGATGATCATTGAGAGGGGGATTTAGAAAAAGTATCACTTACCTTCTTCGGACCATCATTTGGGTGGTAACTGCCAATAAAAGAAAACATTGGCCCACCCAGCTCACCTACACATGACTGTCCTGTCTGCCTGTCTGTTCCAAGTGACTGTCTGGCTGTCAGGTTCCGCCGGATTCCGAGTGAGCAGCTTGTGATGTCATAGAGGGCAGATTGTGATGTCACACAAAGGGTCCTGCCACATGAATGCCTGTCCATCTGACTGTCTACTACTACTGCTGCTGAATGGGCTCAAAACAGGAAAGCCGTCATTGCACCTGATTGTGCAAGATTCCTCCTTCTCCTCTGCAGCAGCTAGCTGATTGATTTACTCAGCAGCAGTTCGTCAGGGACACAGGCATGCGGCAGCAAAGAGCGAGGAGACAGCTGGCTGCTGCTGCTTGCCTGTTGGTCGTCTGCCTAGTGGGTGTGTGTCTGTTGACGCGACGTCAACAGACGGGGCGGAGCACATGCAAATTTGGCCTCCTACCCAGCTGAGGCACCCTGCCCGCCCGCCGACGACCTAATCACAAAATCAGTTGGATGGCTACTCGTCCTCCGGTCCCTGTCCAGCACTTCAAGTCCTATTCATACCTGCCGTACAGCCTGGTATCTTTCAGACTGCAACGTCAAAGAAGTGATGTGTGTGTGTTAGATGTGTCCGTGGTGCTGATCTCTTCTCCACCAGTGTTGGTGGCCGAATTCCGGTTTGCGCGCTTTGCTGGGACCCCATTCGGGTTATCGCTTCTCGGCCTTTTGGCTAAGATCAAGTGTAGTATCTGTTCTTATCAGTTTAATATCTGATACGCCCCCTATCTGGGGGCCATATATTAAATGGATTTTTAGAACAGGGAGATGGAAGAAGAGCTTGCTCTGTCCACTCCACGCATTGACCTGGTATTGCAGTACTTCCAGGACCGGTGCACCTTCCTAATCTGTTATCCAAAAAAAGACTATTTCCATTCCTGGCACTTGATTTGGAGTATCAATTGTTTGTGCACCTTTGTATTTAGAAATGCATGCATTTGCTGCTTCAAGGTTTAACCCTTGTGCATAAATACTTTCAAATCCTGCCTCAGTGTATCATTTTGTGACTATTTCTTGACTCCTTGAATTGTACTTTCTGGAATCGAGGCAGTTAATTACTTGACGTGACACTACACTTGATATCAGCATATGCGGCCTAGCCAAAAGACCGGAAGCCTGCCTAAATTAAAGGACTTATCAATCGCTGCGACCTCCCAATAAATATGCAAACGCTATGTGACTTACCTACGATCTTACCACGGAAACATCAACTGGATCAAAGCAATGGAATTTTTGGACCCCCTCCCTCTCGATTTGAAATGGCTTGTTTTTTTTTTTTTTTCTTGATCTCTTATATATTTTTTTTCTTTTCTTTTTGCGCTCTCTTTTCTCTCTCTTTTGTTTTGGGAATTTTTTTTCCTCTTTATTCTCTTTTGTTTTGGGAATTTTTTTTCCTCTTCCATTTTTTTCCAAGCCCAACAATTGATGATCATTGAGAGGGGGATTTAGAAAAAGTATCACTTACCTTCTTCGGACCATCATTTGGGTGGTAACTGCCAATAAAAGAAAACATTGGCCCACCCAGCTCACCTACACATGACTGTCCTGTCTGCCTGTCTGTTCCAAGTGACTGTCTGGCTGTCAGGTTCCGCCGGATTCCGAGTGAGCAGCTTGTGATGTCATAGAGGGCAGATTGTGATGTCACACAAAGGGTCCTGCCACATGAATGCCTGTCCATCTGACTGTCTACTACTACTGCTGCTGAATGGGCTCAAAACAGGAAAGCCGTCATTGCACCTGATTGTGCAAGATTCCTCCTTCTCCTCTGCAGCAGCTAGCTGATTGATTTACTCAGCAGCAGTTCGTCAGGGACACAGGCATGCGGCAGCAAAGAGCGAGGAGACAGCTGGCTGCTGCTGCTTGCCTGTTGGTCGTCTGCCTAGTGGGTGTGTGTCTGTTGACGCGACGTCAACAGACGGGGCGGAGCACATGCAAATTTGGCCTCCTACCCAGCTGAGGCACCCTGCCCGCCCGCCGACGACCTAATCACAAAATCAGTTGGATGGCTACTCGTCCTCCGGTCCCTGTCCAGCACTTCAAGTCCTATTCATACCTGCCGTACAGCCTGGTATCTTTCAGACTGCAACGTCAAAGAAGTGATGTGTGTGTGTTAGATGTGTCCGTGGTGCTGATCTCTTCTCCACCAGTGTTGGTGGCCGAATTCCGGTTTGCGCGCTTTGCTGGGACCCCATTCGGGTTATCGCTTCTCGGCCTTTTGGCTAAGATCAAGTGTAGTATCTGTTCTTATCAGTTTAATATCTGATACGCCCCCTATCTGGGGGCCATATATTAAATGGATTTTTAGAACAGGGAGATGGAAGAAGAGCTTGCTCTGTCCACTCCACGCATTGACCTGGTATTGCAGTACTTCCAGGACCGGTGCACCTTCCTAATCTGTTATCCAAAAAAAGACTATTTCCATTCCTGGCACTTGATTTGGAGTATCAATTGTTTGTGCACCTTTGTATTTAGAAATGCATGCATTTGCTGCTTCAAGGTTTAACCCTTGTGCATAAATACTTTCAAATCCTGCCTCAGTGTATCATTTTGTGACTATTTCTTGACTCCTTGAATTGTACTTTCTGGAATCGAGGCAGTTAATTACTTGACGTGACACTACACTTGATATCAGCATATGCGGCCTAGCCAAAAGACCGGAAGCCTGCCTAAATTAAAGGACTTATCAATCGCTGCGACCTCCCAATAAATATGCAAACGCTATGTGACTTACCTACGATCTTACCACGGAAACATCAACTGGATCAAAGCAATGGAATTTTTGGACCCCCTCCCTCTCGATTTGAAATGGCTTGTTTTTTTTTTTTTTTCTTGATCTCTTATATATTTTTTTTCTTTTCTTTTTGCGCTCTCTTTTCTCTCTCTTTTGTTTTGGGAATTTTTTTTCCTCTTTATTCTCTTTTGTTTTGGGAATTTTTTTTCCTCTTCCATTTTTTTCCAAGCCCAACAATTGATGATCATTGAGAGGGGGATTTAGAAAAAGTATCACTTACCTTCTTCGGACCATCATTTGGGTGGTAACTGCCAATAAAAGAAAACATTGGCCCACCCAGCTCACCTACACATGACTGTCCTGTCTGCCTGTCTGTTCCAAGTGACTGTCTGGCTGTCAGGTTCCGCCGGATTCCGAGTGAGCAGCTTGTGATGTCATAGAGGGCAGATTGTGATGTCACACAAAGGGTCCTGCCACATGAATGCCTGTCCATCTGACTGTCTACTACTACTGCTGCTGAATGGGCTCAAAACAGGAAAGCCGTCATTGCACCTGATTGTGCAAGATTCCTCCTTCTCCTCTGCAGCAGCTAGCTGATTGATTTACTCAGCAGCAGTTCGTCAGGGACACAGGCATGCGGCAGCAAAGAGCGAGGAGACAGCTGGCTGCTGCTGCTTGCCTGTTGGTCGTCTGCCTAGTGGGTGTGTGTCTGTTGACGCGACGTCAACAGACGGGGCGGAGCACATGCAAATTTGGCCTCCTACCCAGCTGAGGCACCCTGCCCGCCCGCCGACGACCTAATCACAAAATCAGTTGGATGGCTACTCGTCCTCCGGTCCCTGTCCAGCACTTCAAGTCCTATTCATACCTGCCGTACAGCCTGGTATCTTTCAGACTGCAACGTCAAAGAAGTGATGTGTGTGTGTTAGATGTGTCCGTGGTGCTGATCTCTTCTCCACCAGTGTTGGTGGCCGAATTCCGGTTTGCGCGCTTTGCTGGGACCCCATTCGGGTTATCGCTTCTCGGCCTTTTGGCTAAGATCAAGTGTAGTATCTGTTCTTATCAGTTTAATATCTGATACGCCCCCTATCTGGGGGCCATATATTAAATGGATTTTTAGAACAGGGAGATGGAAGAAGAGCTTGCTCTGTCCACTCCACGCATTGACCTGGTATTGCAGTACTTCCAGGACCGGTGCACCTTCCTAATCTGTTATCCAAAAAAAGACTATTTCCATTCCTGGCACTTGATTTGGAGTATCAATTGTTTGTGCACCTTTGTATTTAGAAATGCATGCATTTGCTGCTTCAAGGTTTAACCCTTGTGCATAAATACTTTCAAATCCTGCCTCAGTGTATCATTTTGTGACTATTTCTTGACTCCTTGAATTGTACTTTCTGGAATCGAGGCAGTTAATTACTTGACGTGACACTACACTTGATATCAGCATATGCGGCCTAGCCAAAAGACCGGAAGCCTGCCTAAATTAAAGGACTTATCAATCGCTGCGACCTCCCAATAAATATGCAAACGCTATGTGACTTACCTACGATCTTACCACGGAAACATCAACTGGATCAAAGCAATGGAATTTTTGGACCCCCTCCCTCTCGATTTGAAATGGCTTGTTTTTTTTTTTTTTTCTTGATCTCTTATATATTTTTTTTCTTTTCTTTTTGCGCTCTCTTTTCTCTCTCTTTTGTTTTGGGAATTTTTTTTCCTCTTTATTCTCTTTTGTTTTGGGAATTTTTTTTCCTCTTCCATTTTTTTCCAAGCCCAACAATTGATGATCATTGAGAGGGGGATTTAGAAAAAGTATCACTTACCTTCTTCGGACCATCATTTGGGTGGTAACTGCCAATAAAAGAAAACATTGGCCCACCCAGCTCACCTACACATGACTGTCCTGTCTGCCTGTCTGTTCCAAGTGACTGTCTGGCTGTCAGGTTCCGCCGGATTCCGAGTGAGCAGCTTGTGATGTCATAGAGGGCAGATTGTGATGTCACACAAAGGGTCCTGCCACATGAATGCCTGTCCATCTGACTGTCTACTACTACTGCTGCTGAATGGGCTCAAAACAGGAAAGCCGTCATTGCACCTGATTGTGCAAGATTCCTCCTTCTCCTCTGCAGCAGCTAGCTGATTGATTTACTCAGCAGCAGTTCGTCAGGGACACAGGCATGCGGCAGCAAAGAGCGAGGAGACAGCTGGCTGCTGCTGCTTGCCTGTTGGTCGTCTGCCTAGTGGGTGTGTGTCTGTTGACGCGACGTCAACAGACGGGGCGGAGCACATGCAAATTTGGCCTCCTACCCAGCTGAGGCACCCTGCCCGCCCGCCGACGACCTAATCACAAAATCAGTTGGATGGCTACTCGTCCTCCGGTCCCTGTCCAGCACTTCAAGTCCTATTCATACCTGCCGTACAGCCTGGTATCTTTCAGACTGCAACGTCAAAGAAGTGATGTGTGTGTGTTAGATGTGTCCGTGGTGCTGATCTCTTCTCCACCAGTGTTGGTGGCCGAATTCCGGTTTGCGCGCTTTGCTGGGACCCCATTCGGGTTATCGCTTCTCGGCCTTTTGGCTAAGATCAAGTGTAGTATCTGTTCTTATCAGTTTAATATCTGATACGCCCCCTATCTGGGGGCCATATATTAAATGGATTTTTAGAACAGGGAGATGGAAGAAGAGCTTGCTCTGTCCACTCCACGCATTGACCTGGTATTGCAGTACTTCCAGGACCGGTGCACCTTCCTAATCTGTTATCCAAAAAAAGACTATTTCCATTCCTGGCACTTGATTTGGAGTATCAATTGTTTGTGCACCTTTGTATTTAGAAATGCATGCATTTGCTGCTTCAAGGTTTAACCCTTGTGCATAAATACTTTCAAATCCTGCCTCAGTGTATCATTTTGTGACTATTTCTTGACTCCTTGAATTGTACTTTCTGGAATCGAGGCAGTTAATTACTTGACGTGACACTACACTTGATATCAGCATATGCGGCCTAGCCAAAAGACCGGAAGCCTGCCTAAATTAAAGGACTTATCAATCGCTGCGACCTCCCAATAAATATGCAAACGCTATGTGACTTACCTACGATCTTACCACGGAAACATCAACTGGATCAAAGCAATGGAATTTTTGGACCCCCTCCCTCTCGATTTGAAATGGCTTGTTTTTTTTTTTTTTTCTTGATCTCTTATATATTTTTTTTCTTTTCTTTTTGCGCTCTCTTTTCTCTCTCTTTTGTTTTGGGAATTTTTTTTCCTCTTTATTCTCTTTTGTTTTGGGAATTTTTTTTCCTCTTCCATTTTTTTCCAAGCCCAACAATTGATGATCATTGAGAGGGGGATTTAGAAAAAGTATCACTTACCTTCTTCGGACCATCATTTGGGTGGTAACTGCCAATAAAAGAAAACATTGGCCCACCCAGCTCACCTACACATGACTGTCCTGTCTGCCTGTCTGTTCCAAGTGACTGTCTGGCTGTCAGGTTCCGCCGGATTCCGAGTGAGCAGCTTGTGATGTCATAGAGGGCAGATTGTGATGTCACACAAAGGGTCCTGCCACATGAATGCCTGTCCATCTGACTGTCTACTACTACTGCTGCTGAATGGGCTCAAAACAGGAAAGCCGTCATTGCACCTGATTGTGCAAGATTCCTCCTTCTCCTCTGCAGCAGCTAGCTGATTGATTTACTCAGCAGCAGTTCGTCAGGGACACAGGCATGCGGCAGCAAAGAGCGAGGAGACAGCTGGCTGCTGCTGCTTGCCTGTTGGTCGTCTGCCTAGTGGGTGTGTGTCTGTTGACGCGACGTCAACAGACGGGGCGGAGCACATGCAAATTTGGCCTCCTACCCAGCTGAGGCACCCTGCCCGCCCGCCGACGACCTAATCACAAAATCAGTTGGATGGCTACTCGTCCTCCGGTCCCTGTCCAGCACTTCAAGTCCTATTCATACCTGCCGTACAGCCTGGTATCTTTCAGACTGCAACGTCAAAGAAGTGATGTGTGTGTGTTAGATGTGTCCGTGGTGCTGATCTCTTCTCCACCAGTGTTGGTGGCCGAATTCCGGTTTGCGCGCTTTGCTGGGACCCCATTCGGGTTATCGCTTCTCGGCCTTTTGGCTAAGATCAAGTGTAGTATCTGTTCTTATCAGTTTAATATCTGATACGCCCCCTATCTGGGGGCCATATATTAAATGGATTTTTAGAACAGGGAGATGGAAGAAGAGCTTGCTCTGTCCACTCCACGCATTGACCTGGTATTGCAGTACTTCCAGGACCGGTGCACCTTCCTAATCTGTTATCCAAAAAAAGACTATTTCCATTCCTGGCACTTGATTTGGAGTATCAATTGTTTGTGCACCTTTGTATTTAGAAATGCATGCATTTGCTGCTTCAAGGTTTAACCCTTGTGCATAAATACTTTCAAATCCTGCCTCAGTGTATCATTTTGTGACTATTTCTTGACTCCTTGAATTGTACTTTCTGGAATCGAGGCAGTTAATTACTTGACGTGACACTACACTTGATATCAGCATATGCGGCCTAGCCAAAAGACCGGAAGCCTGCCTAAATTAAAGGACTTATCAATCGCTGCGACCTCCCAATAAATATGCAAACGCTATGTGACTTACCTACGATCTTACCACGGAAACATCAACTGGATCAAAGCAATGGAATTTTTGGACCCCCTCCCTCTCGATTTGAAATGGCTTGTTTTTTTTTTTTTTTCTTGATCTCTTATATATTTTTTTTCTTTTCTTTTTGCGCTCTCTTTTCTCTCTCTTTTGTTTTGGGAATTTTTTTTCCTCTTTATTCTCTTTTGTTTTGGGAATTTTTTTTCCTCTTCCATTTTTTTCCAAGCCCAACAATTGATGATCATTGAGAGGGGGATTTAGAAAAAGTATCACTTACCTTCTTCGGACCATCATTTGGGTGGTAACTGCCAATAAAAGAAAACATTGGCCCACCCAGCTCACCTACACATGACTGTCCTGTCTGCCTGTCTGTTCCAAGTGACTGTCTGGCTGTCAGGTTCCGCCGGATTCCGAGTGAGCAGCTTGTGATGTCATAGAGGGCAGATTGTGATGTCACACAAAGGGTCCTGCCACATGAATGCCTGTCCATCTGACTGTCTACTACTACTGCTGCTGAATGGGCTCAAAACAGGAAAGCCGTCATTGCACCTGATTGTGCAAGATTCCTCCTTCTCCTCTGCAGCAGCTAGCTGATTGATTTACTCAGCAGCAGTTCGTCAGGGACACAGGCATGCGGCAGCAAAGAGCGAGGAGACAGCTGGCTGCTGCTGCTTGCCTGTTGGTCGTCTGCCTAGTGGGTGTGTGTCTGTTGACGCGACGTCAACAGACGGGGCGGAGCACATGCAAATTTGGCCTCCTACCCAGCTGAGGCACCCTGCCCGCCCGCCGACGACCTAATCACAAAATCAGTTGGATGGCTACTCGTCCTCCGGTCCCTGTCCAGCACTTCAAGTCCTATTCATACCTGCCGTACAGCCTGGTATCTTTCAGACTGCAACGTCAAAGAAGTGATGTGTGTGTGTTAGATGTGTCCGTGGTGCTGATCTCTTCTCCACCAGTGTTGGTGGCCGAATTCCGGTTTGCGCGCTTTGCTGGGACCCCATTCGGGTTATCGCTTCTCGGCCTTTTGGCTAAGATCAAGTGTAGTATCTGTTCTTATCAGTTTAATATCTGATACGCCCCCTATCTGGGGGCCATATATTAAATGGATTTTTAGAACAGGGAGATGGAAGAAGAGCTTGCTCTGTCCACTCCACGCATTGACCTGGTATTGCAGTACTTCCAGGACCGGTGCACCTTCCTAATCTGTTATCCAAAAAAAGACTATTTCCATTCCTGGCACTTGATTTGGAGTATCAATTGTTTGTGCACCTTTGTATTTAGAAATGCATGCATTTGCTGCTTCAAGGTTTAACCCTTGTGCATAAATACTTTCAAATCCTGCCTCAGTGTATCATTTTGTGACTATTTCTTGACTCCTTGAATTGTACTTTCTGGAATCGAGGCAGTTAATTACTTGACGTGACACTACACTTGATATCAGCATATGCGGCCTAGCCAAAAGACCGGAAGCCTGCCTAAATTAAAGGACTTATCAATCGCTGCGACCTCCCAATAAATATGCAAACGCTATGTGACTTACCTACGATCTTACCACGGAAACATCAACTGGATCAAAGCAATGGAATTTTTGGACCCCCTCCCTCTCGATTTGAAATGGCTTGTTTTTTTTTTTTTTTCTTGATCTCTTATATATTTTTTTTCTTTTCTTTTTGCGCTCTCTTTTCTCTCTCTTTTGTTTTGGGAATTTTTTTTCCTCTTTATTCTCTTTTGTTTTGGGAATTTTTTTTCCTCTTCCATTTTTTTCCAAGCCCAACAATTGATGATCATTGAGAGGGGGATTTAGAAAAAGTATCACTTACCTTCTTCGGACCATCATTTGGGTGGTAACTGCCAATAAAAGAAAACATTGGCCCACCCAGCTCACCTACACATGACTGTCCTGTCTGCCTGTCTGTTCCAAGTGACTGTCTGGCTGTCAGGTTCCGCCGGATTCCGAGTGAGCAGCTTGTGATGTCATAGAGGGCAGATTGTGATGTCACACAAAGGGTCCTGCCACATGAATGCCTGTCCATCTGACTGTCTACTACTACTGCTGCTGAATGGGCTCAAAACAGGAAAGCCGTCATTGCACCTGATTGTGCAAGATTCCTCCTTCTCCTCTGCAGCAGCTAGCTGATTGATTTACTCAGCAGCAGTTCGTCAGGGACACAGGCATGCGGCAGCAAAGAGCGAGGAGACAGCTGGCTGCTGCTGCTTGCCTGTTGGTCGTCTGCCTAGTGGGTGTGTGTCTGTTGACGCGACGTCAACAGACGGGGCGGAGCACATGCAAATTTGGCCTCCTACCCAGCTGAGGCACCCTGCCCGCCCGCCGACGACCTAATCACAAAATCAGTTGGATGGCTACTCGTCCTCCGGTCCCTGTCCAGCACTTCAAGTCCTATTCATACCTGCCGTACAGCCTGGTATCTTTCAGACTGCAACGTCAAAGAAGTGATGTGTGTGTGTTAGATGTGTCCGTGGTGCTGATCTCTTCTCCACCAGTGTTGGTGGCCGAATTCCGGTTTGCGCGCTTTGCTGGGACCCCATTCGGGTTATCGCTTCTCGGCCTTTTGGCTAAGATCAAGTGTAGTATCTGTTCTTATCAGTTTAATATCTGATACGCCCCCTATCTGGGGGCCATATATTAAATGGATTTTTAGAACAGGGAGATGGAAGAAGAGCTTGCTCTGTCCACTCCACGCATTGACCTGGTATTGCAGTACTTCCAGGACCGGTGCACCTTCCTAATCTGTTATCCAAAAAAAGACTATTTCCATTCCTGGCACTTGATTTGGAGTATCAATTGTTTGTGCACCTTTGTATTTAGAAATGCATGCATTTGCTGCTTCAAGGTTTAACCCTTGTGCATAAATACTTTCAAATCCTGCCTCAGTGTATCATTTTGTGACTATTTCTTGACTCCTTGAATTGTACTTTCTGGAATCGAGGCAGTTAATTACTTGACGTGACACTACACTTGATATCAGCATATGCGGCCTAGCCAAAAGACCGGAAGCCTGCCTAAATTAAAGGACTTATCAATCGCTGCGACCTCCCAATAAATATGCAAACGCTATGTGACTTACCTACGATCTTACCACGGAAACATCAACTGGATCAAAGCAATGGAATTTTTGGACCCCCTCCCTCTCGATTTGAAATGGCTTGTTTTTTTTTTTTTTTCTTGATCTCTTATATATTTTTTTTCTTTTCTTTTTGCGCTCTCTTTTCTCTCTCTTTTGTTTTGGGAATTTTTTTTCCTCTTTATTCTCTTTTGTTTTGGGAATTTTTTTTCCTCTTCCATTTTTTTCCAAGCCCAACAATTGATGATCATTGAGAGGGGGATTTAGAAAAAGTATCACTTACCTTCTTCGGACCATCATTTGGGTGGTAACTGCCAATAAAAGAAAACATTGGCCCACCCAGCTCACCTACACATGACTGTCCTGTCTGCCTGTCTGTTCCAAGTGACTGTCTGGCTGTCAGGTTCCGCCGGATTCCGAGTGAGCAGCTTGTGATGTCATAGAGGGCAGATTGTGATGTCACACAAAGGGTCCTGCCACATGAATGCCTGTCCATCTGACTGTCTACTACTACTGCTGCTGAATGGGCTCAAAACAGGAAAGCCGTCATTGCACCTGATTGTGCAAGATTCCTCCTTCTCCTCTGCAGCAGCTAGCTGATTGATTTACTCAGCAGCAGTTCGTCAGGGACACAGGCATGCGGCAGCAAAGAGCGAGGAGACAGCTGGCTGCTGCTGCTTGCCTGTTGGTCGTCTGCCTAGTGGGTGTGTGTCTGTTGACGCGACGTCAACAGACGGGGCGGAGCACATGCAAATTTGGCCTCCTACCCAGCTGAGGCACCCTGCCCGCCCGCCGACGACCTAATCACAAAATCAGTTGGATGGCTACTCGTCCTCCGGTCCCTGTCCAGCACTTCAAGTCCTATTCATACCTGCCGTACAGCCTGGTATCTTTCAGACTGCAACGTCAAAGAAGTGATGTGTGTGTGTTAGATGTGTCCGTGGTGCTGATCTCTTCTCCACCAGTGTTGGTGGCCGAATTCCGGTTTGCGCGCTTTGCTGGGACCCCATTCGGGTTATCGCTTCTCGGCCTTTTGGCTAAGATCAAGTGTAGTATCTGTTCTTATCAGTTTATTCTGAGAGGCAGCTCTGCTCCTTGTTTCTTGGACCGACAACGGTCCTTCTCAGGGCTACCGCTGCCAGGCCGAGAAGAGCGAATTGAGCGAAGACGTCGAGACTGCGAGGAGGAGAGGACATCGCTGAAGAGGGTTAAGCCGGAGAAGACTGAGGGTCAGACTTGCTCTGCTCTGCCCTCCGAAGCGACCGCCTGCCCCTCCGCCTCTCGACGCCGAGGAAGAAGCTCCGCCCCCGACTGCGAGGAGAAGAGGATTTCGCCTAAAGAGGAGATCAACGCACCCTAGCCACCTGGGAGAGGCAGACTTGTTTGCTCTGCCCTCTCGAAGCCTTGCAGCACTCCCGAGCTGCCTAGGAGGGTCAGACTTTTCTGCTCTGCCCTCTGAAGCCTCCACCGCTCCGGAGCCGCCGCCGAGGGTCAGACTTTCTGCTCTGCCCTCCGAAGCTCTGCAACGCTCCCCAGCCTCCGTGGAGGGTTAGACTTGCTTTGCTCTGCCCTCTGAAGCCGTGCATCGCTCTCTAGCCTCCTTGGAGGGTTAGACTTGTGTTGCTCTGCCCTCTGAAGCGTCCCCTTCATCTCCTCCTCTCGTCGCCGGAGAAGACCCTTTGCCTCGACTTCAGCTGCCCCGAGAAGCCGGAAGGATGGCCACCGCCTCCACTTCGGCCCCCCTCGCTGGGAGGAAGCCCGGGAAGAAGGGTAAGTCACCGGCCGAATGTCCGACCAGATTGGCCGGCCCTAGCTCCACTGCCCCTTCTGTGACACCACCAACGGTACCCGTCCAGGACCACTCCAAAGGCGTCCCAGCCCTGGAGCCCTGGATGAGGCAGACCGTGGTGATGAAGCTAAAGGAGGTAGATGGCCAGGTGCCGGACATGACGGTTGAGTACTTCGGCAAGAAGATGGTCCTGGAGCAAGGATTCTCTGCACCTGAAATGCTCAGCGTCCAGAGCTTCTTCAGAGGCATCTTCTACGCCACCTTTGCCTCCATCGCAATCTGCAAGAGGTATTGGGAAGCGGTGAAAGCGGCGAAGCCTGAGTCCCCTCTCTCTCGCTTTGTGGGCAACTGCCCTATACAAAGAGAGGAGAGGCGGGTGACGGTTTCAATGCGAAGCCCACACACAAACATCAAGGACATCGTCACTTTTCTCAGCAGATCCTGCACCGTCATAAAGGACCCCACAAGGATCCTTTACGAGAATGGACTCTGGACTGGAAAGTGGTCGGTGATTGTCAGGCTGCACAAGGACACTTCGTGCCCAGATGGAGTCAAGCACCTCAGACCGTGCTTCTCCCTGGGGGGAACTGCAGGACTTATCCACTATGTGGACCAGCCACGCACTTGTCGTAAGTGTGATGGAAAGGACCACTTTGGGAAGGAATGCAAGGTCCTGGCTTGCAAGATTTGTCGACTGGCCGGCCATGAGACAAAGGACTGCCCCACGAAGAAGACCTGCAACCTGTGCGGCTCAGTGGATCATGTCTACAAGGACTGTCCAAGTAGAGCAAGATCCTACGCCGCAGCAGCATCGGGTGTGATCGTCCCTCCCAAGGTGCCACCCACACCGGTGCAGAGGAAGAAGGTTCCGCAAAAGCAAGTTGGTAAGAAACCTTCCCCCACCATTCCTAACCCTCCTCCCCTCCCTCCCTCTGTGACAGCTACTCCCATCCCGGCTGCTCGCACCACCCCCCCTCCCTCACCCTCCCGACCTGTGATCCAACCCACCCTTCTTCCCACCACCCCCTCTCGCCCCCCCCCTGTCCCTCTCCTCTCCGAGGAAGAGTTTCCACCACTTGCCCATGCAGGAAATGTACAGCCGAGAAGGAAGAGGAAGGAGTTAGACAGCCCAGCTGCTGACCCAGAATCTTCCAAGAAAGCGGCAGTCGAATCGGTCGAGCCAGACCAGGACTCCCTCACCCTCGAGGAGGAGATGGAGGCATATGCAGAGGTCTTCGAGGAGAGTGGGGTGCCTGAGCTTGACAGCCTCAACAACATCGACCAACTGCTCAACAACATCGAGACACCCCAGCAGGGAGATCCGGTGGCCGACCCAGAGGAAGCACCTCCCGATGGGAGTGGTAAAGTATACGTATCGCCACAGTAACCTTTTTCTCTTAACAAATGGTAGCTTTTAATCTTTTTACCATTAATGTAAGGAGCATTAAGGACAAGAACAGACGTCAAACTATTTTTTCCTTTCTTGACATTCAGAAATGTGATGTGTATATGTTGCAGGAATGCTCTCTCCCTTTCTCCAGGTCCTACAGGCACCTGGCCCGGCAGTGGTCCCATGGTCCTTCCTACTGGTCCGGTGGAGGTGAGTGTAAGTCTGCAGGGGTAGCCATTCTTATTAGGGGCAGCCTCTTCACGTTAGATTCTGTTCAGGAGTTTGTCTGCGGCAGATTACTCGTCGTAGATGGGTCCTGGGCAGGTGAGCCTATCAGGCTAATCTGCGTGTATGCTTCACCCTTTAAGAATGAGCGTTTGGAATTATTCCAGACCCTGCGGACCCAGCTCGCCACCACCAGGGCTGTAGTGATGGCCGGGGACTTCAACTGCCCGATTGAAGGGGATGGTCGAAGCACCTGCAACTCTGCGAAGCTGGACATCACGTCCAATCTGCTCAGGGAAATGGTGGCCGAAGCATCACTGCGGGACGCTGTGGGCTCCATGGGGGCTGGCTCCGTGAATTTCACGTGGAGCCGCCCCGATGGCTCCGTGCGTTCCCGCATTGACTTTGTGTTCACATCCCGGGCAGTGCAGCAGGTTAGGCATTCTATGGTTCCCTGCTTCTTCTCTGACCACAGGGCCATTCACTTCCAAGGAATTCTGGGCCATGGTTTTCCATCTGGCCCAGGCTCCTGGAAGTTGAACTGTGCCTTACTGGAAAGGGAGGAAGTACTGGCTGAGCTTAAGGATGCCTACATCACATGGAAGAATGACAAATGTTACTTTGACTGTATGTCTGATTGGTGGGAATATGCCAAATCTAACATCCGCAGTTTCTTTCAGGCTAAAGGGCGTATCCAGGCATGCGACCGTAAAAGGAACCTCAGAAAACTGCAGCGTGAGCTCCAGTCCCTGGTGGACCTCCAGCGGTGCGGCTGGGACGTGAAGGACGACCTGGACGAGACCAAAAAGAGCCTGAAAAGGCACTTTGAGGAGGAGTCCAGACGCATCGTCTTCCGTTCCAAGGTGGAGAATCTGGAGAAGGGTGAGACGTGTTCTTCTTTCTTTTTCAGGAAACTCCACTCTGGCCATACGCCCCTGACAGAGCTGCGTGATGAGAATGGCATCCCCAGACAGGGGAAGGAGGGCGTGATGAAGGTCGTTCGCGACTACTACAGCGACCTCTACTCCCCTAAGACTACAGACACAGATGAGGCGGATAAGTTCCTGTCAGGTATCACTAACTCTATTGATCCTGCAGGTAAATCAGCCATGGACGCTCCCCTGGCGTTGGAGGAGGTGCTCTCTGCCGCTAAATCCTTTAGGCAGGGCAGGACTCCGGGCAGTGATGGTCTCCCAGCAGAGCTCTATGTTGCGCTGTGGGATCTCATTGGCCCGGACCTGCTCGAGCTGTACGAGGAGATGGTGGTGGAGGGCAAAATGCCTCCTTCGCTGAGGGAAGGAATGATCACGATCTTGTATAAGCGTAAGGGGGAGAGATGTGACCTGAAAAACTGGCGTCCCATCTCTCTTCTGAACGTGGACTACAAAATCCTCGCCAAGGTACTGGCCAACCGGCTGAAGGCTGTCATTGGGCAGATCGTTCACCCAGACCAAACCTGCGCCATTCCCGGCCGCAGAATCGCAGACAGCCTTGCCCTCCTCAGAGACACGGTCCATTACGTGAAAGACCGTAATGTGTGCACGGCCCTGATCAGTCTTGATCAGGAAAAGGCCTTTGACCGTGTCTCCCATGAGCTGATGGGCAAGGTACTGCGTAAATTTGGTCTTGGTGAGCTATTCTGTTCGTATGTTAACCTGATGTACCTTGACATTTACAGCTCGGTGTTGGTGAACGGCTGGAAGACTGACCCCTTCTCAGTTATGTCTGGGGTCAGACAAGGCTGCCCTCTTTCACCTCTTCTTTTTGTTTGTGTTATAGAGCTCTTCGCTGTATCCATCAGGCAAAATCAAGAGATCAGAGGGATCACCGCACCGGGTCCAGACCACCCAGAGGCCAAGTGTTCGCTGTACATGGATGACGTCACGGTGTTCTGCGCAGACCAGAGATCGGTGACGGCACTCGTCCAGACCTGCGAAAACTTCGGCCGTGCTTCAGGAGCAAGGGTCAACCTTGGGAAGTCAGAGGCTATGCTCTTCGGAAAGTGGCACCTGTCATCCTCCACTCCATTCCCATTCACGGTAAAACCAGACCTCATCAAGATCCTTGGTGTCTGGTTCGGGGGAGATGGAGCGGCCCTGAAGTGCTGGGATGAAAGACTTGCGACAATGCGTCAGAAACTGGGATTGTGGAGTCTCAGAGACCTTACCATCGAAGGGAAAACACTTGTGCTGCGGAATGAGATTCTTCCTGTTCTTCAGTACACCGCCCAGGCCTGGCCACCTCTGGCGGCGATCTGCAAGGCCATCACACGGGCTGTTTTCCACTTCATCTGGGGCTCCAAAATGGACAGAGTCAAGCGGATTGTTATGTACAAAGATCCCCTCAAAGGTGGCAAAGGCATTCCAGACATTCCAACTATGCTGAGAGCCTTCTTTGCATGTAACTGTATCCGCAGAACTTTGATTGACAATTGTGCCGGCTCTGCGGGGAACTCCATGTCCCGCTTCTTCCTCCTACCTATGTGGAGGACCCTTAAATGGGACAAGTGGGACAGCTCCATCCCTTACAACTGGACTACTCCATGGTTCTACCTGGATGTGTCCAAGTTTGTGAGGGAGCACCAACTGGAGGGATTGAAACCCGACTTGTGGAAACCTAAAAATGTCCACAAGCTCATCAGAGCCAAAGACGTCATGGAACCGATTTCAGGGCTCCCTTCAGCAACTGCCAAGTTTGTCTGGGAGTATGTGGCCTCCAAAAGGCTCACAAATAGACATAAAGACATGTCATGGATGGCCATTCAGGGCGGCTTGCCTCACCGGTCATTCATGCACTCCCGAAACTTGTGTAGGTATAGACATTGTCCCTGGTGCCTTGTGCATGAAGAAACCTCCATGCACATCTTCTGGGACTGCACCTACGCACAGTTGTTGTTGGATGCCCTAGAGACTGAATTCAAGGACTCCGTGCCCAGGAACTGTCTTTCATACCTTTCGGTATTGTATGGACTATTCCCGGGTACCCACACATATGGGGCGACCCAGGAAGCCTGGCGCCTTATAAACTGTGTTAAGGACGCTTTGTGGTTTGCCAGAAATCGTCTCATATTGCGGAGGGAGAGAATGTCCGTTCAGGACTGCCGCAGGCTGGTTCACAGCCTGCTCAGAGACTATTCCATTCGGGATAGCCCTGAGGAGGAAGAGGACTAAACCCCTTTTCTTCTGGTCCTTTCCCCTTGTTTGGACTGTTTTATAAGACTTTGGGACCGTGGCCCCTTCCCCCTCACTTCACAATGTCTGTTGTTTTGTTGATGTATTTCTATTTATTGCCCTCCCCTTATATGTGTCTGTCTGGTCAATAAAGCTTCGGGCACGTGATTCCTCCCCCCTCACCCCCTACCCTCCACACCCATAGTCTTGTATACTGTAGTGTAAATGTTACCGTTAGAATGCATAGTGCATAGTATAGTCTATAGTGTGAGTTTATCTTGTGCTGTATTTTATAATATGTACTATACTGTTTGCATGTGTACTGTGTTTTGGCTGTGCTGCGACACGGTATATGTGTGATATTTGTTATCGTCTGTTTTTTGCATTCTTTATGTCAATAAAGACCTGCTTTTTCAATCAAAAAATCTGTTCTTATCAGTTTAATATCTGATACGCCCCCTATCTGGGGGCCATATATTAAATGGATTTTTAGAACAGGGAGATGGAAGAAGAGCTTGCTCTGTCCACTCCACGCATTGACCTGGTATTGCAGTACTTCCAGGACCGGTGCACCTTCCTAATCTGTTATCCAAAAAAAGACTATTTCCATTCCTGGCACTTGATTTGGAGTATCAATTGTTTGTGCACCTTTGTATTTAGAAATGCATGCATTTGCTGCTTCAAGGTTTAACCCTTGTGCATAAATACTTTCAAATCCTGCCTCAGTGTATCATTTTGTGACTATTTCTTGACTCCTTGAATTGTACTTTCTGGAATCGAGGCAGTTAATTACTTGACGTGACACTACACTTGATATCAGCATATGCGGCCTAGCCAAAAGACCGGAAGCCTGCCTAAATTAAAGGACTTATCAATCGCTGCGACCTCCCAATAAATATGCAAACGCTATGTGACTTACCTACGATCTTACCACGGAAACATCAACTGGATCAAAGCAATGGAATTTTTGGACCCCCTCCCTCTCGATTTGAAATGGCTTGTTTTTTTTTTTTTTTCTTGATCTCTTATATATTTTTTTTCTTTTCTTTTTGCGCTCTCTTTTCTCTCTCTTTTGTTTTGGGAATTTTTTTTCCTCTTTATTCTCTTTTGTTTTGGGAATTTTTTTTCCTCTTCCATTTTTTTCCAAGCCCAACAATTGATGATCATTGAGAGGGGGATTTAGAAAAAGTATCACTTACCTTCTTCGGACCATCATTTGGGTGGTAACTGCCAATAAAAGAAAACATTGGCCCACCCAGCTCACCTACACATGACTGTCCTGTCTGCCTGTCTGTTCCAAGTGACTGTCTGGCTGTCAGGTTCCGCCGGATTCCGAGTGAGCAGCTTGTGATGTCATAGAGGGCAGATTGTGATGTCACACAAAGGGTCCTGCCACATGAATGCCTGTCCATCTGACTGTCTACTACTACTGCTGCTGAATGGGCTCAAAACAGGAAAGCCGTCATTGCACCTGATTGTGCAAGATTCCTCCTTCTCCTCTGCAGCAGCTAGCTGATTGATTTACTCAGCAGCAGTTCGTCAGGGACACAGGCATGCGGCAGCAAAGAGCGAGGAGACAGCTGGCTGCTGCTGCTTGCCTGTTGGTCGTCTGCCTAGTGGGTGTGTGTCTGTTGACGCGACGTCAACAGACGGGGCGGAGCACATGCAAATTTGGCCTCCTACCCAGCTGAGGCACCCTGCCCGCCCGCCGACGACCTAATCACAAAATCAGTTGGATGGCTACTCGTCCTCCGGTCCCTGTCCAGCACTTCAAGTCCTATTCATACCTGCCGTACAGCCTGGTATCTTTCAGACTGCAACGTCAAAGAAGTGATGTGTGTGTGTTAGATGTGTCCGTGGTGCTGATCTCTTCTCCACCAGTGTTGGTGGCCGAATTCCGGTTTGCGCGCTTTGCTGGGACCCCATTCGGGTTATCGCTTCTCGGCCTTTTGGCTAAGATCAAGTGTAGTATCTGTTCTTATCAGTTTAATATCTGATACGCCCCCTATCTGGGGGCCATATATTAAATGGATTTTTAGAACAGGGAGATGGAAGAAGAGCTTGCTCTGTCCACTCCACGCATTGACCTGGTATTGCAGTACTTCCAGGACCGGTGCACCTTCCTAATCTGTTATCCAAAAAAAGACTATTTCCATTCCTGGCACTTGATTTGGAGTATCAATTGTTTGTGCACCTTTGTATTTAGAAATGCATGCATTTGCTGCTTCAAGGTTTAACCCTTGTGCATAAATACTTTCAAATCCTGCCTCAGTGTATCATTTTGTGACTATTTCTTGACTCCTTGAATTGTACTTTCTGGAATCGAGGCAGTTAATTACTTGACGTGACACTACACTTGATATCAGCATATGCGGCCTAGCCAAAAGACCGGAAGCCTGCCTAAATTAAAGGACTTATCAATCGCTGCGACCTCCCAATAAATATGCAAACGCTATGTGACTTACCTACGATCTTACCACGGAAACATCAACTGGATCAAAGCAATGGAATTTTTGGACCCCCTCCCTCTCGATTTGAAATGGCTTGTTTTTTTTTTTTTTTCTTGATCTCTTATATATTTTTTTTCTTTTCTTTTTGCGCTCTCTTTTCTCTCTCTTTTGTTTTGGGAATTTTTTTTCCTCTTTATTCTCTTTTGTTTTGGGAATTTTTTTTCCTCTTCCATTTTTTTCCAAGCCCAACAATTGATGATCATTGAGAGGGGGATTTAGAAAAAGTATCACTTACCTTCTTCGGACCATCATTTGGGTGGTAACTGCCAATAAAAGAAAACATTGGCCCACCCAGCTCACCTACACATGACTGTCCTGTCTGCCTGTCTGTTCCAAGTGACTGTCTGGCTGTCAGGTTCCGCCGGATTCCGAGTGAGCAGCTTGTGATGTCATAGAGGGCAGATTGTGATGTCACACAAAGGGTCCTGCCACATGAATGCCTGTCCATCTGACTGTCTACTACTACTGCTGCTGAATGGGCTCAAAACAGGAAAGCCGTCATTGCACCTGATTGTGCAAGATTCCTCCTTCTCCTCTGCAGCAGCTAGCTGATTGATTTACTCAGCAGCAGTTCGTCAGGGACACAGGCATGCGGCAGCAAAGAGCGAGGAGACAGCTGGCTGCTGCTGCTTGCCTGTTGGTCGTCTGCCTAGTGGGTGTGTGTCTGTTGACGCGACGTCAACAGACGGGGCGGAGCACATGCAAATTTGGCCTCCTACCCAGCTGAGGCACCCTGCCCGCCCGCCGACGACCTAATCACAAAATCAGTTGGATGGCTACTCGTCCTCCGGTCCCTGTCCAGCACTTCAAGTCCTATTCATACCTGCCGTACAGCCTGGTATCTTTCAGACTGCAACGTCAAAGAAGTGATGTGTGTGTGTTAGATGTGTCCGTGGTGCTGATCTCTTCTCCACCAGTGTTGGTGGCCGAATTCCGGTTTGCGCGCTTTGCTGGGACCCCATTCGGGTTATCGCTTCTCGGCCTTTTGGCTAAGATCAAGTGTAGTATCTGTTCTTATCAGTTTAATATCTGATACGCCCCCTATCTGGGGGCCATATATTAAATGGATTTTTAGAACAGGGAGATGGAAGAAGAGCTTGCTCTGTCCACTCCACGCATTGACCTGGTATTGCAGTACTTCCAGGACCGGTGCACCTTCCTAATCTGTTATCCAAAAAAAGACTATTTCCATTCCTGGCACTTGATTTGGAGTATCAATTGTTTGTGCACCTTTGTATTTAGAAATGCATGCATTTGCTGCTTCAAGGTTTAACCCTTGTGCATAAATACTTTCAAATCCTGCCTCAGTGTATCATTTTGTGACTATTTCTTGACTCCTTGAATTGTACTTTCTGGAATCGAGGCAGTTAATTACTTGACGTGACACTACACTTGATATCAGCATATGCGGCCTAGCCAAAAGACCGGAAGCCTGCCTAAATTAAAGGACTTATCAATCGCTGCGACCTCCCAATAAATATGCAAACGCTATGTGACTTACCTACGATCTTACCACGGAAACATCAACTGGATCAAAGCAATGGAATTTTTGGACCCCCTCCCTCTCGATTTGAAATGGCTTGTTTTTTTTTTTTTTTCTTGATCTCTTATATATTTTTTTTCTTTTCTTTTTGCGCTCTCTTTTCTCTCTCTTTTGTTTTGGGAATTTTTTTTCCTCTTTATTCTCTTTTGTTTTGGGAATTTTTTTTCCTCTTCCATTTTTTTCCAAGCCCAACAATTGATGATCATTGAGAGGGGGATTTAGAAAAAGTATCACTTACCTTCTTCGGACCATCATTTGGGTGGTAACTGCCAATAAAAGAAAACATTGGCCCACCCAGCTCACCTACACATGACTGTCCTGTCTGCCTGTCTGTTCCAAGTGACTGTCTGGCTGTCAGGTTCCGCCGGATTCCGAGTGAGCAGCTTGTGATGTCATAGAGGGCAGATTGTGATGTCACACAAAGGGTCCTGCCACATGAATGCCTGTCCATCTGACTGTCTACTACTACTGCTGCTGAATGGGCTCAAAACAGGAAAGCCGTCATTGCACCTGATTGTGCAAGATTCCTCCTTCTCCTCTGCAGCAGCTAGCTGATTGATTTACTCAGCAGCAGTTCGTCAGGGACACAGGCATGCGGCAGCAAAGAGCGAGGAGACAGCTGGCTGCTGCTGCTTGCCTGTTGGTCGTCTGCCTAGTGGGTGTGTGTCTGTTGACGCGACGTCAACAGACGGGGCGGAGCACATGCAAATTTGGCCTCCTACCCAGCTGAGGCACCCTGCCCGCCCGCCGACGACCTAATCACAAAATCAGTTGGATGGCTACTCGTCCTCCGGTCCCTGTCCAGCACTTCAAGTCCTATTCATACCTGCCGTACAGCCTGGTATCTTTCAGACTGCAACGTCAAAGAAGTGATGTGTGTGTGTTAGATGTGTCCGTGGTGCTGATCTCTTCTCCACCAGTGTTGGTGGCCGAATTCCGGTTTGCGCGCTTTGCTGGGACCCCATTCGGGTTATCGCTTCTCGGCCTTTTGGCTAAGATCAAGTGTAGTATCTGTTCTTATCAGTTTAATATCTGATACGCCCCCTATCTGGGGGCCATATATTAAATGGATTTTTAGAACAGGGAGATGGAAGAAGAGCTTGCTCTGTCCACTCCACGCATTGACCTGGTATTGCAGTACTTCCAGGACCGGTGCACCTTCCTAATCTGTTATCCAAAAAAAGACTATTTCCATTCCTGGCACTTGATTTGGAGTATCAATTGTTTGTGCACCTTTGTATTTAGAAATGCATGCATTTGCTGCTTCAAGGTTTAACCCTTGTGCATAAATACTTTCAAATCCTGCCTCAGTGTATCATTTTGTGACTATTTCTTGACTCCTTGAATTGTACTTTCTGGAATCGAGGCAGTTAATTACTTGACGTGACACTACACTTGATATCAGCATATGCGGCCTAGCCAAAAGACCGGAAGCCTGCCTAAATTAAAGGACTTATCAATCGCTGCGACCTCCCAATAAATATGCAAACGCTATGTGACTTACCTACGATCTTACCACGGAAACATCAACTGGATCAAAGCAATGGAATTTTTGGACCCCCTCCCTCTCGATTTGAAATGGCTTGTTTTTTTTTTTTTTTCTTGATCTCTTATATATTTTTTTTCTTTTCTTTTTGCGCTCTCTTTTCTCTCTCTTTTGTTTTGGGAATTTTTTTTCCTCTTTATTCTCTTTTGTTTTGGGAATTTTTTTTCCTCTTCCATTTTTTTCCAAGCCCAACAATTGATGATCATTGAGAGGGGGATTTAGAAAAAGTATCACTTACCTTCTTCGGACCATCATTTGGGTGGTAACTGCCAATAAAAGAAAACATTGGCCCACCCAGCTCACCTACACATGACTGTCCTGTCTGCCTGTCTGTTCCAAGTGACTGTCTGGCTGTCAGGTTCCGCCGGATTCCGAGTGAGCAGCTTGTGATGTCATAGAGGGCAGATTGTGATGTCACACAAAGGGTCCTGCCACATGAATGCCTGTCCATCTGACTGTCTACTACTACTGCTGCTGAATGGGCTCAAAACAGGAAAGCCGTCATTGCACCTGATTGTGCAAGATTCCTCCTTCTCCTCTGCAGCAGCTAGCTGATTGATTTACTCAGCAGCAGTTCGTCAGGGACACAGGCATGCGGCAGCAAAGAGCGAGGAGACAGCTGGCTGCTGCTGCTTGCCTGTTGGTCGTCTGCCTAGTGGGTGTGTGTCTGTTGACGCGACGTCAACAGACGGGGCGGAGCACATGCAAATTTGGCCTCCTACCCAGCTGAGGCACCCTGCCCGCCCGCCGACGACCTAATCACAAAATCAGTTGGATGGCTACTCGTCCTCCGGTCCCTGTCCAGCACTTCAAGTCCTATTCATACCTGCCGTACAGCCTGGTATCTTTCAGACTGCAACGTCAAAGAAGTGATGTGTGTGTGTTAGATGTGTCCGTGGTGCTGATCTCTTCTCCACCAGTGTTGGTGGCCGAATTCCGGTTTGCGCGCTTTGCTGGGACCCCATTCGGGTTATCGCTTCTCGGCCTTTTGGCTAAGATCAAGTGTAGTATCTGTTCTTATCAGTTTAATATCTGATACGCCCCCTATCTGGGGGCCATATATTAAATGGATTTTTAGAACAGGGAGATGGAAGAAGAGCTTGCTCTGTCCACTCCACGCATTGACCTGGTATTGCAGTACTTCCAGGACCGGTGCACCTTCCTAATCTGTTATCCAAAAAAAGACTATTTCCATTCCTGGCACTTGATTTGGAGTATCAATTGTTTGTGCACCTTTGTATTTAGAAATGCATGCATTTGCTGCTTCAAGGTTTAACCCTTGTGCATAAATACTTTCAAATCCTGCCTCAGTGTATCATTTTGTGACTATTTCTTGACTCCTTGAATTGTACTTTCTGGAATCGAGGCAGTTAATTACTTGACGTGACACTACACTTGATATCAGCATATGCGGCCTAGCCAAAAGACCGGAAGCCTGCCTAAATTAAAGGACTTATCAATCGCTGCGACCTCCCAATAAATATGCAAACGCTATGTGACTTACCTACGATCTTACCACGGAAACATCAACTGGATCAAAGCAATGGAATTTTTGGACCCCCTCCCTCTCGATTTGAAATGGCTTGTTTTTTTTTTTTTTTCTTGATCTCTTATATATTTTTTTTCTTTTCTTTTTGCGCTCTCTTTTCTCTCTCTTTTGTTTTGGGAATTTTTTTTCCTCTTTATTCTCTTTTGTTTTGGGAATTTTTTTTCCTCTTCCATTTTTTTCCAAGCCCAACAATTGATGATCATTGAGAGGGGGATTTAGAAAAAGTATCACTTACCTTCTTCGGACCATCATTTGGGTGGTAACTGCCAATAAAAGAAAACATTGGCCCACCCAGCTCACCTACACATGACTGTCCTGTCTGCCTGTCTGTTCCAAGTGACTGTCTGGCTGTCAGGTTCCGCCGGATTCCGAGTGAGCAGCTTGTGATGTCATAGAGGGCAGATTGTGATGTCACACAAAGGGTCCTGCCACATGAATGCCTGTCCATCTGACTGTCTACTACTACTGCTGCTGAATGGGCTCAAAACAGGAAAGCCGTCATTGCACCTGATTGTGCAAGATTCCTCCTTCTCCTCTGCAGCAGCTAGCTGATTGATTTACTCAGCAGCAGTTCGTCAGGGACACAGGCATGCGGCAGCAAAGAGCGAGGAGACAGCTGGCTGCTGCTGCTTGCCTGTTGGTCGTCTGCCTAGTGGGTGTGTGTCTGTTGACGCGACGTCAACAGACGGGGCGGAGCACATGCAAATTTGGCCTCCTACCCAGCTGAGGCACCCTGCCCGCCCGCCGACGACCTAATCACAAAATCAGTTGGATGGCTACTCGTCCTCCGGTCCCTGTCCAGCACTTCAAGTCCTATTCATACCTGCCGTACAGCCTGGTATCTTTCAGACTGCAACGTCAAAGAAGTGATGTGTGTGTGTTAGATGTGTCCGTGGTGCTGATCTCTTCTCCACCAGTGTTGGTGGCCGAATTCCGGTTTGCGCGCTTTGCTGGGACCCCATTCGGGTTATCGCTTCTCGGCCTTTTGGCTAAGATCAAGTGTAGTATCTGTTCTTATCAGTTTAATATCTGATACGCCCCCTATCTGGGGGCCATATATTAAATGGATTTTTAGAACAGGGAGATGGAAGAAGAGCTTGCTCTGTCCACTCCACGCATTGACCTGGTATTGCAGTACTTCCAGGACCGGTGCACCTTCCTAATCTGTTATCCAAAAAAAGACTATTTCCATTCCTGGCACTTGATTTGGAGTATCAATTGTTTGTGCACCTTTGTATTTAGAAATGCATGCATTTGCTGCTTCAAGGTTTAACCCTTGTGCATAAATACTTTCAAATCCTGCCTCAGTGTATCATTTTGTGACTATTTCTTGACTCCTTGAATTGTACTTTCTGGAATCGAGGCAGTTAATTACTTGACGTGACACTACACTTGATATCAGCATATGCGGCCTAGCCAAAAGACCGGAAGCCTGCCTAAATTAAAGGACTTATCAATCGCTGCGACCTCCCAATAAATATGCAAACGCTATGTGACTTACCTACGATCTTACCACGGAAACATCAACTGGATCAAAGCAATGGAATTTTTGGACCCCCTCCCTCTCGATTTGAAATGGCTTGTTTTTTTTTTTTTTTCTTGATCTCTTATATATTTTTTTTCTTTTCTTTTTGCGCTCTCTTTTCTCTCTCTTTTGTTTTGGGAATTTTTTTTCCTCTTTATTCTCTTTTGTTTTGGGAATTTTTTTTCCTCTTCCATTTTTTTCCAAGCCCAACAATTGATGATCATTGAGAGGGGGATTTAGAAAAAGTATCACTTACCTTCTTCGGACCATCATTTGGGTGGTAACTGCCAATAAAAGAAAACATTGGCCCACCCAGCTCACCTACACATGACTGTCCTGTCTGCCTGTCTGTTCCAAGTGACTGTCTGGCTGTCAGGTTCCGCCGGATTCCGAGTGAGCAGCTTGTGATGTCATAGAGGGCAGATTGTGATGTCACACAAAGGGTCCTGCCACATGAATGCCTGTCCATCTGACTGTCTACTACTACTGCTGCTGAATGGGCTCAAAACAGGAAAGCCGTCATTGCACCTGATTGTGCAAGATTCCTCCTTCTCCTCTGCAGCAGCTAGCTGATTGATTTACTCAGCAGCAGTTCGTCAGGGACACAGGCATGCGGCAGCAAAGAGCGAGGAGACAGCTGGCTGCTGCTGCTTGCCTGTTGGTCGTCTGCCTAGTGGGTGTGTGTCTGTTGACGCGACGTCAACAGACGGGGCGGAGCACATGCAAATTTGGCCTCCTACCCAGCTGAGGCACCCTGCCCGCCCGCCGACGACCTAATCACAAAATCAGTTGGATGGCTACTCGTCCTCCGGTCCCTGTCCAGCACTTCAAGTCCTATTCATACCTGCCGTACAGCCTGGTATCTTTCAGACTGCAACGTCAAAGAAGTGATGTGTGTGTGTTAGATGTGTCCGTGGTGCTGATCTCTTCTCCACCAGTGTTGGTGGCCGAATTCCGGTTTGCGCGCTTTGCTGGGACCCCATTCGGGTTATCGCTTCTCGGCCTTTTGGCTAAGATCAAGTGTAGTATCTGTTCTTATCAGTTTAATATCTGATACGCCCCCTATCTGGGGGCCATATATTAAATGGATTTTTAGAACAGGGAGATGGAAGAAGAGCTTGCTCTGTCCACTCCACGCATTGACCTGGTATTGCAGTACTTCCAGGACCGGTGCACCTTCCTAATCTGTTATCCAAAAAAAGACTATTTCCATTCCTGGCACTTGATTTGGAGTATCAATTGTTTGTGCACCTTTGTATTTAGAAATGCATGCATTTGCTGCTTCAAGGTTTAACCCTTGTGCATAAATACTTTCAAATCCTGCCTCAGTGTATCATTTTGTGACTATTTCTTGACTCCTTGAATTGTACTTTCTGGAATCGAGGCAGTTAATTACTTGACGTGACACTACACTTGATATCAGCATATGCGGCCTAGCCAAAAGACCGGAAGCCTGCCTAAATTAAAGGACTTATCAATCGCTGCGACCTCCCAATAAATATGCAAACGCTATGTGACTTACCTACGATCTTACCACGGAAACATCAACTGGATCAAAGCAATGGAATTTTTGGACCCCCTCCCTCTCGATTTGAAATGGCTTGTTTTTTTTTTTTTTTCTTGATCTCTTATATATTTTTTTTCTTTTCTTTTTGCGCTCTCTTTTCTCTCTCTTTTGTTTTGGGAATTTTTTTTCCTCTTTATTCTCTTTTGTTTTGGGAATTTTTTTTCCTCTTCCATTTTTTTCCAAGCCCAACAATTGATGATCATTGAGAGGGGGATTTAGAAAAAGTATCACTTACCTTCTTCGGACCATCATTTGGGTGGTAACTGCCAATAAAAGAAAACATTGGCCCACCCAGCTCACCTACACATGACTGTCCTGTCTGCCTGTCTGTTCCAAGTGACTGTCTGGCTGTCAGGTTCCGCCGGATTCCGAGTGAGCAGCTTGTGATGTCATAGAGGGCAGATTGTGATGTCACACAAAGGGTCCTGCCACATGAATGCCTGTCCATCTGACTGTCTACTACTACTGCTGCTGAATGGGCTCAAAACAGGAAAGCCGTCATTGCACCTGATTGTGCAAGATTCCTCCTTCTCCTCTGCAGCAGCTAGCTGATTGATTTACTCAGCAGCAGTTCGTCAGGGACACAGGCATGCGGCAGCAAAGAGCGAGGAGACAGCTGGCTGCTGCTGCTTGCCTGTTGGTCGTCTGCCTAGTGGGTGTGTGTCTGTTGACGCGACGTCAACAGACGGGGCGGAGCACATGCAAATTTGGCCTCCTACCCAGCTGAGGCACCCTGCCCGCCCGCCGACGACCTAATCACAAAATCAGTTGGATGGCTACTCGTCCTCCGGTCCCTGTCCAGCACTTCAAGTCCTATTCATACCTGCCGTACAGCCTGGTATCTTTCAGACTGCAACGTCAAAGAAGTGATGTGTGTGTGTTAGATGTGTCCGTGGTGCTGATCTCTTCTCCACCAGTGTTGGTGGCCGAATTCCGGTTTGCGCGCTTTGCTGGGACCCCATTCGGGTTATCGCTTCTCGGCCTTTTGGCTAAGATCAAGTGTAGTATCTGTTCTTATCAGTTTAATATCTGATACGCCCCCTATCTGGGGGCCATATATTAAATGGATTTTTAGAACAGGGAGATGGAAGAAGAGCTTGCTCTGTCCACTCCACGCATTGACCTGGTATTGCAGTACTTCCAGGACCGGTGCACCTTCCTAATCTGTTATCCAAAAAAAGACTATTTCCATTCCTGGCACTTGATTTGGAGTATCAATTGTTTGTGCACCTTTGTATTTAGAAATGCATGCATTTGCTGCTTCAAGGTTTAACCCTTGTGCATAAATACTTTCAAATCCTGCCTCAGTGTATCATTTTGTGACTATTTCTTGACTCCTTGAATTGTACTTTCTGGAATCGAGGCAGTTAATTACTTGACGTGACACTACACTTGATATCAGCATATGCGGCCTAGCCAAAAGACCGGAAGCCTGCCTAAATTAAAGGACTTATCAATCGCTGCGACCTCCCAATAAATATGCAAACGCTATGTGACTTACCTACGATCTTACCACGGAAACATCAACTGGATCAAAGCAATGGAATTTTTGGACCCCCTCCCTCTCGATTTGAAATGGCTTGTTTTTTTTTTTTTTTCTTGATCTCTTATATATTTTTTTTCTTTTCTTTTTGCGCTCTCTTTTCTCTCTCTTTTGTTTTGGGAATTTTTTTTCCTCTTTATTCTCTTTTGTTTTGGGAATTTTTTTTCCTCTTCCATTTTTTTCCAAGCCCAACAATTGATGATCATTGAGAGGGGGATTTAGAAAAAGTATCACTTACCTTCTTCGGACCATCATTTGGGTGGTAACTGCCAATAAAAGAAAACATTGGCCCACCCAGCTCACCTACACATGACTGTCCTGTCTGCCTGTCTGTTCCAAGTGACTGTCTGGCTGTCAGGTTCCGCCGGATTCCGAGTGAGCAGCTTGTGATGTCATAGAGGGCAGATTGTGATGTCACACAAAGGGTCCTGCCACATGAATGCCTGTCCATCTGACTGTCTACTACTACTGCTGCTGAATGGGCTCAAAACAGGAAAGCCGTCATTGCACCTGATTGTGCAAGATTCCTCCTTCTCCTCTGCAGCAGCTAGCTGATTGATTTACTCAGCAGCAGTTCGTCAGGGACACAGGCATGCGGCAGCAAAGAGCGAGGAGACAGCTGGCTGCTGCTGCTTGCCTGTTGGTCGTCTGCCTAGTGGGTGTGTGTCTGTTGACGCGACGTCAACAGACGGGGCGGAGCACATGCAAATTTGGCCTCCTACCCAGCTGAGGCACCCTGCCCGCCCGCCGACGACCTAATCACAAAATCAGTTGGATGGCTACTCGTCCTCCGGTCCCTGTCCAGCACTTCAAGTCCTATTCATACCTGCCGTACAGCCTGGTATCTTTCAGACTGCAACGTCAAAGAAGTGATGTGTGTGTGTTAGATGTGTCCGTGGTGCTGATCTCTTCTCCACCAGTGTTGGTGGCCGAATTCCGGTTTGCGCGCTTTGCTGGGACCCCATTCGGGTTATCGCTTCTCGGCCTTTTGGCTAAGATCAAGTGTAGTATCTGTTCTTATCAGTTTAATATCTGATACGCCCCCTATCTGGGGGCCATATATTAAATGGATTTTTAGAACAGGGAGATGGAAGAAGAGCTTGCTCTGTCCACTCCACGCATTGACCTGGTATTGCAGTACTTCCAGGACCGGTGCACCTTCCTAATCTGTTATCCAAAAAAAGACTATTTCCATTCCTGGCACTTGATTTGGAGTATCAATTGTTTGTGCACCTTTGTATTTAGAAATGCATGCATTTGCTGCTTCAAGGTTTAACCCTTGTGCATAAATACTTTCAAATCCTGCCTCAGTGTATCATTTTGTGACTATTTCTTGACTCCTTGAATTGTACTTTCTGGAATCGAGGCAGTTAATTACTTGACGTGACACTACACTTGATATCAGCATATGCGGCCTAGCCAAAAGACCGGAAGCCTGCCTAAATTAAAGGACTTATCAATCGCTGCGACCTCCCAATAAATATGCAAACGCTATGTGACTTACCTACGATCTTACCACGGAAACATCAACTGGATCAAAGCAATGGAATTTTTGGACCCCCTCCCTCTCGATTTGAAATGGCTTGTTTTTTTTTTTTTTTCTTGATCTCTTATATATTTTTTTTCTTTTCTTTTTGCGCTCTCTTTTCTCTCTCTTTTGTTTTGGGAATTTTTTTTCCTCTTTATTCTCTTTTGTTTTGGGAATTTTTTTTCCTCTTCCATTTTTTTCCAAGCCCAACAATTGATGATCATTGAGAGGGGGATTTAGAAAAAGTATCACTTACCTTCTTCGGACCATCATTTGGGTGGTAACTGCCAATAAAAGAAAACATTGGCCCACCCAGCTCACCTACACATGACTGTCCTGTCTGCCTGTCTGTTCCAAGTGACTGTCTGGCTGTCAGGTTCCGCCGGATTCCGAGTGAGCAGCTTGTGATGTCATAGAGGGCAGATTGTGATGTCACACAAAGGGTCCTGCCACATGAATGCCTGTCCATCTGACTGTCTACTACTACTGCTGCTGAATGGGCTCAAAACAGGAAAGCCGTCATTGCACCTGATTGTGCAAGATTCCTCCTTCTCCTCTGCAGCAGCTAGCTGATTGATTTACTCAGCAGCAGTTCGTCAGGGACACAGGCATGCGGCAGCAAAGAGCGAGGAGACAGCTGGCTGCTGCTGCTTGCCTGTTGGTCGTCTGCCTAGTGGGTGTGTGTCTGTTGACGCGACGTCAACAGACGGGGCGGAGCACATGCAAATTTGGCCTCCTACCCAGCTGAGGCACCCTGCCCGCCCGCCGACGACCTAATCACAAAATCAGTTGGATGGCTACTCGTCCTCCGGTCCCTGTCCAGCACTTCAAGTCCTATTCATACCTGCCGTACAGCCTGGTATCTTTCAGACTGCAACGTCAA